>NC_141874.1:125993862-126145377 GCF_056163025.1 Triticum urartu | reverse complement strand
TGCACGTCAGGTGTTCCCAGAAGCCACTCCTACTGTGAATGTCTCCGAGTCTGAAGCTAAAGTTGCTGAAGACAATCCAGCTACATTAGCCGAAGAAAAACAAGCAGAAGAATGTGTTCCTACTCCCCCCATCACTGAAGAAGTTTTTCCTGAAGTGTACATGTCGGTGCCCGACCCTCTAGCTCCTCAAGTGGAGGTTGAGAATCCTAAGGCTGCCACCACTAACACCACTGAAGCCAATGACGTGGTCATGGCTGAAGACAATGTGGAGCCTGCACCAAACACTGTGCCAGAAGCCAATGAAGCCAATGATGCACCTGCAACAGATGTGCAGCTTGACGCCTCTGTTGATACCACTGCTCCTGTTCCACCACCAAGGCCACATACTATCGAGCAAGCATAAAACTATGGCCAGCTTATCACTATCAAATGGCCTCTTCTTGTTCCTCCACCTGCTGCTGGTCCCCAATTTGACTATCACGTCGAGCGCAGGCCTCAGGTTCAGAAGCCAATGCCAAGGCTGCCTAGGTTTCCAGGCACTGCATCTGCACCCGGATCATTCAATATCAATGGCTTCAACACACACAACACTTTCTTTAATAGCGCCAAGAACCCCTACTCTAAGGTAAGAATATCTTCTGATCGGTTCTGGAGCTATCAACAGCGCAGTTATTACTCATGCATCTTATACAATCAAGGTCGCATTTTTCCACATATGCGTCTTGACACTGAAGCCATAACTGGTCTGCCCTGTTTGGAAGAAGCACTGGATTGCTTCAGAGAGTCCGGCTTGTTGTAGTTCGTCACTGACAAGGAGCACTAGAACGAAGAATTGCTACTCCAAATCTATGCCACTCTTCATATTCGTGGCTACAACAGGGATCCAAAGACTTGGGTCCTTGAGTGGATGGCAGGCAATGTTCATCATGAAGCCAAAGCCTTTGATGTCATTGAGCTCACTGGCCTTCCCACTCTAGGTGATCTTTATGAACCTGGTTGTCGGCTTCACCGTGCTGCTATGGAAAGCATTTTTCACAAGCCTGAACCCAACATGAGCCAGATGCTTAGCATGATGAAGCCTTTGCCTCCCGGTGCTGAATATCCTAAGGAGTTCTTTGTTGAAGACCTTGAGTATCTGCCACGTACTATCTATCACATTATAAGGCAAACTCTCTGGCCCATCAAAGGACATTCTCCACATGCAAAGCTTGAAGGTGCAATGAAGACTTTGGTCTTCCATATTCTTCACGGCAAAAGCTTCAATGCACAAGACTTCTTCATCCGCCAACTTGCTGCATCAGGATCTGATCTCTTTGGCTTGAAGTTTTACACTCCATGGATTATGCGTCTGATCAAACTACACTCAGCTGTCACCTATCAGCCCTCTGCTCGCAATCATCTGATTTTTCGGCCTGACGTCGATATGTCAGTTGAAGCCATCTATCCAAAGCCTGCCAAGGAGCCCCTTAGTCTTCAAAATGCTGATAATCAAAGCTTTTCACAACACATTGAAGGAGTCCTAGCAGTCACTCGTGTTTATCCTCTGGCTGGTACTACCCGCGCACCTCATCGTGCCCTCACTGAAGCCACTGAAAGCACCATTGCACAACGGCCTAAGAAGCGATCTCGTGTTCTCAATGACCGAGAGCTTCTGGTTGCCCTTCATCAGAAACAGGATAAGCATCATGACTGGCTGAAGCGCCAAATGCAAAGCCTCTTGGTGGACGTAAATAGGATTCGCAACCTTGCCACCAAGAATGCCTTTGTCGCCCATGAAACTTATCGGCGTACATGGAAATGGCTGACGCTTATGTGTTCTGAAGATGATCTTCAAGATGATGGCTTCTCTGAACGCTTCAAGTTTGACTCAACACCTCCAAGAAGGACTGTGTTGCGGCATACTCCGTCTCTTGAAGACTCTGAGTTCTCCTCCTCTGCTGCAACAGTGAATGCACGTGTCATCGATGATGAAGACGATGCTACTTCACCACCTTCAGCGCGAATCAACACTGCACCAAGTTTGTCTGCACCGCCAACCAACACCGACGACCCTGCTGCTTCACCAACTCCTCATGGGAACGAGTAGGTGCTCTATGTCTTCAAACCTTTTTGGTCCTTGCTGGCAAAAGGGGGAGAAGCATATGAGTTTGATAGTCTTCAAGTGGGTCCATATGGGCGGTGGTTTTATATTTTGCCTAGTGTTTACAACTCTCGCTTTTTGATACATTTGGTTCTTTGAGTTGTAACACTTAAACTCGATGGTCGTCTGCTACTTATTTGCTATTCTGTGATGCGATGATAAAATCCGCATGTGCGATGATAACTTCCGCTCTTAGGTCATTCTGCAGACGTCCATTTTTCATTATGCATGTCATTATCTTCACATACCTTTCATGCATGATGAATTGTCGTCATAAGTTGAAGAGGATCTCCACAAGTACAACCTGCCATGTGCATTTGCATTCCAAAAGCAAATTACTTATATGCACATCTTCAGGGGGAGCCTTTTCCACTTATGAAGACAATACCTAAATCCTTTACATTTCACATACTTTTATCCCCGTTGAAAACTTCAACCAGTTTGTCATCAATCACCAAAAATGTGGAGATTGTAAGTGCATCTAGTGCCACCCCTAGTTGGTTTTGGAGTATTGACGACAAACCTGGTTGAGGGACTAATGTGTTTGTGAGAATTGCAGGATAACACAGGTAGTAGTCCCTGAATGATTCGGTTTTCCTACCAGAGATGACCCCTAAAAATGTATGAAGACATTGAAGTCAAAGGTGGTATGTGAAGAAATTCACATTGAAGACTATGACAAGAGAAGACATTGTGTGAAGACTATGGAGCGCGAAGACTTAGATGTTTCGTCATTATTTTTCTTCTTTGTTGAGTCATAGGAACCACCATACTGTTAAGTGGGGTCCAAGAGAACCAGTCAGAATGACTGAAGTGATGCTTAACCAAAATCCTATGTCTTCGAGTGAAGACAATGAGAGCAAATCTTATCCAGAGTTGGATAAGTCAGCTTTGCTTGTAGCCCAAGTAAAGTTGCCGCGTGTGTTTGAAATCTGACCGTTGGTACACGTGTCAGTTCCTTAGTGACCCAGGGTCATTTCGGACAAATCAGGTCGGGTTGCCTAGTGCCTATAAATAGCCCACCCCCTACAACCATAAACGGTTGGCTGCTCAGAGTTAGTGTACGGCTTTTGTCGTTTGAGAGCAACCCACCTCGAAGCCTTTGAGAGAGAATTCCTTGCGAGGATAAAGCCCTAACCACCCAGAGCCAAAGAGTGTTAGGCATCGCTGAAGTCTTTCTGTCTGTGTGATCTGAAGACTTATTACACTTGAGGACTGTGAATCCTCCAGCCGGTTAGGCGTCGCGTTCTGAGCATCCAAGAGTCATTGTGGATCGCCGGTGAACAAAGTCTATGAAGGTTTGGGAGTCTACCTTGAAGACTTACCAGAGTGATGGGCGAGGACTGGGTGTCCTTAGCTCAAGGGGAATAAGGTGAAGACGCGGTCTTCTAAGTTGAATCTCAGCCTCCCTAACCAGACGTACAGTTGTCACAGCAACTGGAACTGGTCCAACAAATCATTGTCTTCAACGAGTCACTGGTTTCGTCCTTCCCATTCCTTTACTTACTGTTGGCCCTGGTGAAGTCATTGTATGATTGCATTATCTTTTGTCTTCACTGAGTAACTGATTGTTCTGATTGGCTTCACACCATCTTCCTACCTGATCTATACTGCCTAGCTGCTATTAGTCATTGTGCTTTCACTTCATTGAAAACTTGACTATGGCTTTCTTAGTGTAGTCTACCTTCCGCTGCATGGTAATAGGTTTATTTCTATCGTTTGTCTTCAAAACTTCCATGTATTGAAGACTTTCATAAAAATCGCCTATTCACCCCCCCTCTAGTCGATCACTAGCACTTTCAACTCCCACTGTGCACGTGTCAGAGTCTGAAGCCAAAACGACTGAAGGTATTCCGGCTGCAACATTTGATGAAGAAGAAGAACCAAGAGTTGAAGTTGAAAGAGTTGCTACACCCCCATCCCTGAAAGTGCTAGTGATCGACTAGAGGGGGGGTGAATAGGCGATTTTTAAGAAAGCCTTCAAAACATGAAAGTTTCGAAGACAAACGATAGAAATAAACCTATTACCATGCAGCGGAAGGTAGACTACACTAAGCAAGCCATAGTCAAATATTAAATGAAGTGAAAGCACAATGACTAATAGCAGCTAGGCAGTTTAGATCAGATAGGAAGATAGTGTGAAGCCAATCAGAACAAGCAGTCACTCAGTGAAGACAAAACATAATGCAATCATACAATGACTTCACCAGGGCCAACCGTAAGTAAAGGAGAGGGAAGGATGAAACCAGTGACTCGTTGAAGACAATGATTTGTTGGACCAGTTCCAGTTGTTGTGACAACTGTACGTCTGGTTAGGGAGGCTGAGATTCAACTCAGAAGATCGCGTCTTCACCTTATTCCCCTTGAGATAAGGACACCCAGTCCTCGCCCAATCACTCTGGTAAGTCTTCAAGGTAGACTCCCAAACCTTCACAGACTTCGTTCACCAGCGATCCACAATGACTCTTGGATGCTCAGAACGCGACGCCTAACCGGCTGGAGGATTCACAGTCCTCAAGTGTAATAAGTCTTCAGATCACACAGACAGGAAGACTTCAGTGATGCCTAACACTCTTTGGCTCTAGGTGGTTAGGGCTTTTATCCTCGTGAGGAATTCTCTCTCAAAGGCTTCGAGGTGGGTTGCTCTCAAACGACAAAAGCCGTACACTAACTCTGAGCAGCCAACCGTTTATGGTTGTAGGGGGTGGGCTATTTATAGTCACTAGGCAACCTGACCTGATTTGTCCGAAATGACCATTGGTCACTAAGGAACTGACACGTGTTCCAACTGTCAGATTTCAAACACACACAACAACTTTACTTGGGCTACAAGCAAAGCTGACTTATCCAACTCTGGATAAGATTTGCTCTCATTGTCTTCACTCGAAGACATAGGATTTTGGTTAAGCATCACTTCAGTCATTCTGACTGGTTCTCTTGGACCCCACTTAACAGTATGGTGGTTCCTATGACTCAACAAAGAAGAAAAATAACGACGAAACATCTAAGTCTTCGCGCTCCATAGTCTTCACACAATGTCTTCTCTTGTCATAGTCTTCAATGTGAATGTCTTCACATACCACCTTTGACTTCAATGTCTTCATAAATTTTAGGGGTCATCTCTGGTAGGAAAACCGAATCATTCAGGGACTACTACCTGTGTTATCCTGCAATTCTCACAAACACATTAGTCCCTGAACCAGGTTTGTCGTCAATACTCCAAAACCAACTAGGGGTGGCACTAGATGCACTTACAATCTCCCCCTTTTTGGGGATTGATGACAAACTGGTTGAAGTTTTCAACGGGGATAAAAGTATGTGAAATGTAAAGGATTTAGGTATTGTATTCATAAGTGGAAAAGGCTCCCCCTAAAGATGTGCATATAAGTAATTTGCTTTTGGAATGCAAATGCACATGGCAGGTTGTACTTGTGGAGATCCTCTTCAACTTAGGACGACAATTCATCATGCATGAAAGGTATGTGAAGATAATGACATGCATAATGAAAAATGGACGTCTGCAGAATGACCTAAGTGCGGAAGTTATCATCGCACATGCGGTATTTATCATCGCATCATAGAATAGCAAATAAGTAGCAGACGACCATCGAGTTTGAGTGTTACAACTCAAAGAACCAAATGTATCAAAACACGAGAGTTGTAAACACTAGGCAAAATATAAAACCACCGCCCATATGGACCCGCTTGAAGACTTTCAAACTCATATGCTTCTCCCCCTTTTGTCAGTAAGGACCAAACAGGTTTGAAGACATAGAGCACCTACTCCTTCCCATGAGGAGTTGGTGAAGCAGCAGGGTCGTCGGAGTTGGTTGGTGTTGCAGACGAACTTGGTGCAGTGTTGATTCGCGCTGAAGGTGGTGAAGTAGCATCGTCTTCATCATCGATGACACGTGCATTCACTGTTGCAACAGAGGAGGAGAACTCAGAGTCTTCAAGAGAGGAGTACGCCGCAGCAAGGTCCTTCTCGGAGGTGTTGAGTCAAATTTAAAGCATTCAGAGAAACCATCATCTTGAAGATCATCTTCAGAACGCATAAGCGTCAGCCGTTTCCATGTACACCAACAAGTTTTATGGGCGACAAAGGCATTCTTGGTGGCAAGGATGCGAATCCTGTTTACGTCCACCAAGAGGCTTTGCATTTGGCGCTTCAGCCAGTCATGATGCTTATCCTGTTTCTGATGAAGGGCAACTAGAAGCTCTCGGTCATTGAGAACACGAGATCGCTTCTTGGGCCGTTGTGCAATGGTGCTTTCAGTGGCTTTAGTGAGGGCACGATGAGGTGCACGGGTAGTACCAGCCAGAGGATAGACACAAGTGACTGCTGGGTCGCCTTCAATGTGTTGTGAGAAACTTTGCTTATCAGCATTCTGAATACTAAGGGGCTCCTTGGCAGGCTCTGGATAGATGGCTTCAACTGACATATCGACGTCAGGCAGAAAAATCCGATGATTGCGAGCAGAGGGCTGATAGGTGACAGCTGAGTGTAGTTTGATCAGACGCATAATCCATGGAGCGCAAAAATTCAAGCCAAAGAGATCAGATCCTGATGCAGCAAGTTGGCGGATGAAGAAGTCTTGTGCATTGAAGATTTTGCCATGAAGAATATGGAAGACCAAAGTCTTCATTGCACCTTCAAGCTTTGCATGTGGAGAATGTCCTTTGATGGGCCAGAGAGTTCACCTTATAATGTGATAGATAGTACGTGGTAGATACTCAAGGTCTTCAACAAAGAACTCCTTAGGATATTCAGCATCGGGAGGCAAAGGCTTCATCATGCTAAGCATCTGGCTCATGTTGGGTTCAGGCTTGTGAAAAATGCTTTCCATAGCAGCACGGTGAAGCCGACAACCAGGTTCATAAAGATCACCTGGAGTGGGCAGGCCAGTGAACTCAATGACATCAAAGGCTTTGGCTTCATGATGAACATTGCCTGTCATCCACTCAAGGACCCAAGTCTTCGGATCCCTGTTGTAGCCATGAATATGAAGAGTGGCATAGAATTGGAGCATCAATTCTTTGTTCCAGTGCTCCTTTTCAGTGACGAAGTACAACAAGCCAGACTGTCTGAAGCAATCCTATGGCTTTAGTGTCAAGACGCATATGGGGAAAAATGCGACCTTGATTGTACAAGATGCATGAGTAATAACTGCGCTGCTGATAGCTCCAGAACCGATCAGAAGATATTCTTTCCTTAGAGTAGGGGTTCTTGGCGCTATTGAAGAAGGTGTTGTGTGCTTTGAAGCCATTGATATTGAATGATCCGGGTGCAGATGCAGTGCCTGGAAACCTAGGCAGCCTTGGCATTGGCTTCTGAGCCTGAGGCCTGCGCTCGACGTGATAGTCAAATTGGGGACCAGCAGCAGGTGGAGGAACAAGAAGAGGCCATTTGACAGTGATGAGCTGACCATAGTTGTATGCTTGCTCAATAGTATGTGGCCTTGGTGGTGGAACAGGAGCAGTGGCATCAACAGAGGCGTCAGGCTGCACATCTGTTGCAGGTGCATCATTGGCTTCATTGGCTTCTGGCACAGTGTTAGGTGCAGGCTCCACACTGTCTTCAGCCATGACCACGTCATTGGCTTCAGTGGTGTTAGTGGTGGCAGGCTCAGGATTCTCAACCTCCACTTGAGGAGCTGGAGGGTCAGGTACTGACACGTTCACTTCAGGAACAGCTTCTTTAGTGATAGGGGGAGTAGGGACATGTTCTTCTGCTTGTTTTTCTTCGGCTGATGCAGCCGGATTGTCTTCAGCCACTTTAGCTTCAGACTCGGAGACGTTCACAGTAGGAGTGGCTTCTGGGAACACTTGACGTGCAATAGATTGGTGGTGCACTTCTCCTTCTGGAGCGCTCATAAGAGGGACTTGGGGCCTTGGACCTTTGTGAAGCCTGCGTAACACTGGAGACGCCTGTGAAGGTGGAGTTGGATGGGCCTCAAAGTTATCTTCTTCTTCTTGCACTGGTGGGGTGACTTGTTGTTGGGGAGTACTAGGGGTTTCTTGTTGTTGTGGGTGATCAGCCCATGATGCATCCTGAGCGATTGGCGTCAGAGGATGACCAATGCTGATTAGTTCGCTGTTCATGAGAACAAGCGATGATACCAAGTTGTGCTTGATCTAGGGAAGAACTACATCATCTTCAACATTGTCATGGTGACCAATGTCTTCAGCAGCGGTGGGGTCAACTGCTGGAAAGTTTTCAGCTTCAGGAGCCTCTGTGGAAGCAGGCTCATGAACTATCATCCGTCGTTCTTGATGCGAAGAGTTAGGATGAGCAACTGAGATGGGCTCAACAACAAGGGGCTCTGTGGGAGCAGCCCGATCTTTCTTGGTTTTGCGCTTCTTCTTGGAGGGAGCGACATCAGAAGCGTCAGGATTTTTCCTCTTTCTGGCTTCAGCCTCGGCAGCCCTTGTCTTCTTCAGTTCTGAAGCAGTGGAAGTGACCTTTGGCTTCGAGCCGGACATGCTGCTTGGGAAGACAATGCGAGGTTCTTCCGGCCTTGAAGGTGCAGATCTGTCAGTCGATGGCTTCTTCTTCTTTGCAGCCATTCTGTGGTCGATGCCAGGACGCCCAAGAGCCTTGCGCTTTTCAGCTTCATTGTAGGCTTGCACGCACTTGTCAGCCAGACTCTTCATGCGCTCACGAGAACCTTTAGCTTCTTGTCGTTTCTTGAGAAAGGCTTCCTTGAGCTCGTGCAGCATAACCTTGAAGTTTTTGACATCTTGCATGCTGAGCTTTGCCATGTGCTTCTTGAACTGAGCTTTCTCATAGTCGATCTTTTGCTTCAGTTCAACGATGCGTTGAGCTAGAGCTAGCTCGGAAGCAATGGCGCCAGTGAAAGAGACGCTGAGGCCAATTGGAAGTTGCAGATCGTCAAAGCTGAGATTGGGGGTTTCAAACCACTCATCAATGAAGTTGAGGATGATTGCCACGTCAAAGAGAGGCAAATCGTTGAAGATTTCTGAAAGTGCTAGTGATCGACTAGAGGGGGGTGAATAGGCGATTTTTATGAAAGTCTTCAAAACATGGAAGTTTCAAAGACAAACGATAGAAATAAACCTATTACCATAGAGTGGAAGGTAGACTACACTAGGCAAACCATAGTCAAGTATTCAATGATGTGAAAGCATAATGACTAATAGCAGCTAGGCAGTAAAGATCAGGTAGGAAGATAATGTGAAGCCAATCAGAACAAGTAGTCACTCAGTGAAGACAAAAGATAATGCAATCATACAATGACTTCACAAGAACCAACAGTAAGCAAAGGGAAGGGAAGGATGAAACCAGTGACTCGTTGAAGACAATGATTTTTTGGACCAGTTCCAGTTGCTATGACAACTGTACGTCTGATTAGGGAGTCTGAGATTCAACTCAGAAGACGTCGTCTTCACCTTATTCCCCTTGAGCTAAGGACACCCAGTCCTCGCCCAATCACTCTGGTAAGTCTTCAAGGTAGACTTCCAAACCTTCACAGACTTCGTTCACCGGCGATCCACAATGACTCTTGGATGCTCAGAACGCGACGCCTAACCGGCTGGAGGATACACGGTCCTCAAGTGTAAGAAGTCTTCAGATCACACAGACATGAAGACTTAAGTGATACCTAACACTCTTTGGCTCTCGGTGTTTAGGGCTTTATCCTCGCAAGGAATTCTCTCTCAAAGGCTTCGAGGTGGGTTGCTCTCAAACGACAAAAGCCATACTCTAACTCTGAGCAGCCAACCGTTTATGGTTGTAGGGGGTGGGCTATTTATAGCCACTAGGCAACCCGACCTGATTTGTCCGAAATGACCCTAGGTCACTAAGGAACTGACACGTGTTCCAACGGTCAGATTTCAAACACACACGGCAACTTTACTTGGGCTACAAGCAAAGCTGACTTATCCAACTCTGGACAAGATTTGCTCTCATAGTCTTCATTCGAAGACATAGGATTTTGGTTAAGCATCACTTCAGTCATCCTGACTGGTTCTCTTGGACCCCACTTAACAGTACGGTGGTTCCTATGACTCAACAAAGAAGAAAAAGAACGACGAAAGAACTAAGTCTTCGCGCTCCATAGTCTTCATGCGATGTCTTCTCTTGTCATAGTGTTCAGTGTGAATGTCTTCATATACCACCTTTGTCTTCAATGTCTTCTTACATTTTTAGGGGTCATCTCTGGTAGGAAAACTGAATCAATGAGGGACTTCTACCTGTGTTATCCTGCAATTCTCACAAACACATTAGTCCCTCAACTAGGTTTGTCGTCAATACTCCAAAACCAACTAGGGGTGGCACTAAATGCACTGACAATCTCCCCCTTTTTGGTGATTGATGACAAACTAGTTGAAGTTTTCCACAGGGAATATATTATGTGAAATTGTAAAGGATAGAGGATTGTCTTCGTAAGTTGCAAGGGCTCCCCCTGAAGATGTGCATATAAGTAATTTGCTTTTTGGAATGCAAATGCACATGGCAGGTTGTACTTGTGGAGATCCTCTTCAACTTATGATGACAATTCATCATGCATGAAAAGTATGTGAAGATAATGACATGCATAATGAAAAATGGACGTCTGCAAAATGAGCTAAGTGCGGAATTTATCGTCGCACATGCGGAATTTATCATCACATCACAGAATAGAAAATAAGTAGCAGACGACCATCGAGTTTAAGTGTTACAACTCAAAGAACCAAATGTATCAAAACGAGAGTTGTAAACACTAGGAAAAATATAAAGCAACCGCCCATATGGACCCGCTTGAAGACTATCAAACTCATATGCTTCTCCCCCTTTTGTCAGTAAGGACCAAAAAGGTTTGAAGACATAGAGGATCTACTCGTTCCCATGAGGAGTAGGTGAAGCAGCAAGGTCGTCGGTGTTGTTAGGTGGTGCAGACGAACTCGGGGCAGTGTCGATGCGTGCAGAAGTAGGGGGCGGTGAATTAGCATCGTCTTCGTCATCGATCACTCTGGCATTTACAGTTGCCGCGGAGGAAGAGAACTCAGAGTCTTCAAGAGAAGGAGTTCGTCGCAGCACAGTCCTTCTTGGAGGTGTTGAGTCAAACTTGAAGCGTTCAGGGAAGCCATCCTCTTGAAGATCATCCTCAGAGCACATAAGCGTCAGCCCTTTCCATGTACGTCGACAGGTTTCATGGGCAACAAAGGCATTCTTGGTGGCAAGATTGCGAATCCTGTTTACGTCCACCAAGAGGCTTTGCATTTGGCGCTTCAGCCAGTCATGATGCCTATCCTGTTTCTAATGAAGGGCAACCAGAAGCTCTCGATCATTGAGAACACGGGATCGCTTCTTGGGCCGTTGGGCAATGGTGCTGTCAGTGGCTTCAGTGAGGGCACGGTGAGGTGCACGTGTAGTGCCAGCCAGAGGATAAACACGAGAGACTGCTTGAACTCCTTCAATGTTTTGAGAGAAGCTTTGATTCTCAGCATTCTGAAGACTTAGAGGTTCCTTGGCAGGCTCTGGATAGATGGCTTCAACTAACATATCGACACCAGGTAGAAAGATCCGATGATTGCGAGCAGAGGGCTGATAGGTGACAGCTGTGTGTAGTTTGATCAGCCGCATTATCCATGGAGCGTAAAACTTCAAGCCAAAAATGTCAGATCCTGATGCAACAAGCTGGCGAATAAAGAAGACTTGTGCATTGAAGCTTTTGCCATGAAGAATATAAAGACCAACGTCTTCATTGCGCCTTCGAGCTTGGCATGTCGAGAATGTCCTTTGATGGGCCAGAGAGTTCGCCTTATGATGTGATAGATGGTACGTGGCAGATACTCAAGGTCTTCAACATAGAACTCCTTAGGATATTCAGCATCTGGAGGCAAAGGCTTCATCATGCTAAGCATCTGACTCATATTGGGCTCAGGCTTGTGGAAGATGCTTTCCATAGCAGCACTGTGAAGCTGACAACCAGGTTCATATAGATCTCCTGGAGTGGGCAGGCCAGTAAGCTCAACGATATCAAAGGCTCTGGCTTCATGATGAACATTGCCTGTCATCCACTCAAGGACCCAAGTCTTCGGATCCCTGTTGTAGCCACGGATATGAAGAGTGGCATAGAGTTGGAGCAGCAATTCTTTATTCCAGTGCTCCTTATCAGTGACGAACTACAGCAAGCCTGACTCTCTGAAGCAATCCAGAGCTTCTTCCAAACAGGGCAGTCCAGTTATGGCTTCAGTGTCAAGACACATATGTGGGAAAATGCGACCTTGATTGTACAGAATGCAGGAGTAATAACTGCGCTGCTGATAACTCCAGAACCGATCAGAAGATATTCTTGCCTTGGTGTAGGGGTTCTTGGCGCTATCAAAGAAGGTGTTGTGTGCCTTGAAGCCATTGATATTGAACGATCCGGGTGCAGATGCAGTGCCTGGAAACCTGGGCAACCTTGGTATTGGCTTCTGAACCTGAGGCCTGTGCTCAACGTGATAGTCAAACTGAGGACCAGTAGCAGGCGAAGGAGTCAGAAAAGGCCATTTGACAGTGACAAGTTGGCATAGTTGAATGCTTCCTCGATAGTGTGTGGCCTTGGTGGCGGAACAGGAGCAGTGGCATCAGCAGAGGCGTCAGGCTGCACATCTGTTGCAGGTGCATCATTGGCTTCATTGGCCTCTGGCACATTGGTTGGTGCAGGCTCCACATTTGCTTCAGCCATGACTACGTCATTGGCTTCATTTGTGTTGGTGGTGGCAGCCTCAAGATTCTCAACCTCCACTTGATGAGCTGGAGGGTCGGGCACAGACACGCTCACTTCAGGAACAACTTCTTCAGGGTTTGGGGGTGTAGGGACACGATATTCTTCTTGTTTGTCATCGGCTGATGCAGCCAGATTGTCTTCAGCACCTTGGGCTTCAGACTCAGAGACAGTCACAGTAGGAGTGGCATCTAGAAACACTTGAAGTACAACAGATTGGTGGTGCACTTCTCCTTCTGGAACGCTCGTAAGAGGGACTTGAGACCTTGGTCCTTTGCGAAGCCTGCGTAGAGCTGGCGACGCTTGTGGAGATGGAGTTGGCTGGGCCTCAAAGTCATCCTCTTCTTGCACTGATGGGGTTACTTGGGGAGAGCTGGGACTGTCTTGTCTCTATGGGTGATCAGCCCACGATGCATCCTGAGCAGTTGGCACCAGAGGACGACCAATGCTGATGAGTTCGCTGTGCGTAAGCACAAGCGATGATACTAGTTGGTGCTCAATCTGAGGAAGGACTTCATCATCTTCAACATTGTCATGGTGACCAATGTCTTCAGCAGCGGTGGGGTCAACTACTGGAATATCTTCAGCTTTAAGAGCCTCTGTGGAAGCAGGCTCATGAACAATCAGTTGGCGCTCGTGGTGTTCATATGCAGGGCGAACCATTGAGATGGGTTCAACAACTAAGGGCTCTATGGGAGCAGCCCGATCCTTCTTGGTTTTGCGCTTCTTCTTAGAGGGAGCGACATCAGAAGCTTCAGGATTTTTCCTTTTTCTGGCTTCAGCCTCAGCAGTCCTCGTCTTCTTCAGTTCTGAAGCGGTTGACCTGACCTTTGGCTTCGAGCCAGTCATGCTGCTTGGGAAGACTATGCGAGGTTCTTCCTGCCTTGAAGGTGCAGATTGGTCAGTTGAGGGCTTCTTCTTCTTTGCAGCCATTCTTGGGTCGATGCCAGGACGACCAAGAGCCTTGCGCTTCTCAGCCTCATTGTAGGCTTGCACACACTTGTCAGCCAGGCTCTTCATGTGTTCACGAGAACCTTGAGCTTCTTCATGCTTCTTGAGAAAGGCTTCCTTCAGCTCATGCAGCATAATCTTGAAGTTTTTCACATCTTGCATGTTGAGCTTGGCCATGTGCTTCTTGAACTGAGCTTTCTAAAAGTCGATCTTTTGCTTCAGTTCAACGATGCGCTAAGCTAGAGATAGCTCAGAAGCAATGGTGCCATGGAAGGCGACACTGAGGCCAATTGGAAGTTGCAGATCTTCAAAGCTGAGGTTGGGCGTGTCAAACCACTCATCAATAAAGTTATGGAGAATTGCCACATCAAAGAGAGGCAAATCATTGAAGATCTCTGCTTCTTCCTTGCTCTTGATCAGTTGCTCAAGAGCGTCATCTACAAGATCTTCATCGCTGGAAAGATCAATGGCGTCATTGCACAGAATAGCAGCAGCAGTCAGTGCCTGATCAGTACTCTTTCTCATCTCAGTCTTCTTGGAGATGTGCGATAGATCTTCAAACTGCACACTGTCTTCAGGAGGTGCAGTAGCCAGTGGCTTCGCCCGTAAGATTTTTGGTGCTGAGGCAGACTTTGAAGCTTTAGGCTTCTTCAGCTTCGTTGGCTTTGGCGGTGCAGGCGCTTCATCAGATTCAGCGTCATCTGCAGGCTCATCCATGGCTGTCCCTTGAACCATAATATGAGTGATGAGACCTTCCAGGTTGTAGAAGGGCCCAACGAGATTGGGTTTAGCTTCGCGGGTGCCATCGGCACGGGGAGCAGAAGGACCAGGGTTGAAGTCTAGTCCCAATGACTTCTTGTTTTGCTTAGCAGAGTTCTTGGCAAACTGGAAGTTGCGCTTGAACAGATTGTCGTCACGACGCCATAGCAATGACGATGGATCAGCATCTGCAGGCTGTGGTCCACGGACCATGCAGGGATAGAAGCCTTGTTCAATGGCTTCATCTCTGGACCTGGGTTGAAGATTTCTGTATAGGATGTCTCCCCATGGTCGCTTGATGGCATTCTTCTCTGCATATTCCTGGGTCACAAACCTATACTTGAACCATTGCTCAGCCCAGTACCTTCGTATCCATTGGATTCGTGTCTTGCGCTGATTGTAATCCTCTTCTAGGTCTGTCTTGTACAGCTCTGAGAGGTCATCAGGCAGATCTCTTGATGTTCCCCCTCGACGCTGTCGGCCACCCTTCCTTGCTGATTTCTCTGTAGCCATGATCTTCAAACTGAATGGCTTCAACATGTTCAAAGGTTTCAAAGGCTTCCGTTTGCTGGACAAACAGGAACTGGCTTCGGGAGAATTTATATGATGCTGTAAGAATTTTGCAAATGAATGCAGACTATGAGAACCTAGGGATTCTCCCACGGACATGTACCTGTGACAGCATTAAGGTGCAAAGGAAGGGGAAGTGGTCATATGCATTCTCAGAGGATTTTGAAGATAAATCAGTTTAGAAGACATTGACCTCATAGTGCGAAGACATTCACTCATAGATAGGGAGTTGGTTCCAGATTTGTACGAATCCACGAATAAGTACAAGTGATGAATCTAACTACCCTGTGAAGCATAAGTGAACATACTAGGCATATTATGAGATGCAGTACGAAATAGATCCAACTTGTGCGAACAGAAACTGCTTGTGGTAGAAAGTGATGGATCTATAGAATCAAAGGGGCCGTAAAAAAGAAGTTTTATTTACCACACGAAGAACTGCTAGACGGAGTGGGAGAGGAGGCCGAGAAGATCGATCGTCCGTGCCCTAACTTGGTGACAGAGGACACCTACGGCAACGGCGGAGAAGACGAGGTCCGCGGCGAGCGTGAAGACGGTGTCGGTGAGGTCGCGGCAACTAAGCGCTTCATCGCCAGCGTCGTCGAGGGCGAGCGGTGGCGCTAGGGTTTGTGCGAGAGTGGAAGAAAGGATAATGACTGTGGTGAGGCATGTATTTATAGAGACAGGGACGACACAATGTTATTACACAGGTGCCCCTGGCGTTTCACATCTGAAGGACACATGGCCATCATGCAAAATATAGGAGGTTGTTCCACGTTCCCACGCACGCCTGGATTGTCGGGTGGTCGTTCCCACTTCTCCGGGTTTCAGGTGAAGGAGTTAGCATTGAAAACGGACTTAATGTTTGTCTCTGTATCTTCTGCTGACAAGGACGCAGAGAAGATATTCGACAGTTTCAAAAGAATGCATATGATTTGGAGAGATAGAGTTTGAGATAGAAAACATAGAGAGGTTAGGGTCCGATCACATTCACTTGGTTTAAAAGATTCAACAAGAAGACATAGCTATAAGTGAATGTTGTAGAGGACAGAACACTAGTATATATATATAGATTAGACTGACAATCAAATCAACATAGTGAAGATAATCATGAAGGCAAGTTTAGATTGAAGCCAAACCAAATGTGAAGATATACCAAACGTAACGCCATGAGTGAAACACTTCAAACGGAAAAATTTGGTGGTGGCATTACCCACCGTATAGGAAGTATTAGACTCAGACACGGCACACAATTATCGTGGCGCTCCAAAGTCAAATTCCACATTAATGTATTCACACTTAGAATGTAAGTCTTCATTGATTGAAGATATACTTTACTTCATGTGTTGCACATCTAAGTCATCAATATGCATAAGTGTTAGGATGTGTGCCTGATCACAGGACATTTGAGGATTCCAAGATATTTAGCTCACACCGTAACTTGCAAAACCTCTTCTCATCCAAGGGCTTGGTGAAGATATCTGCCAATTGCTCTTCAATGTTGACGTGTATGATATCAATATCTTCCTTCACAACATGATCTCTGAGAAAGTGATGACGAATCTCAATGTGCTTTGTCTTCGAGTGCTGAACTGGGTTGTTGGCAATCTTGATGGCGCTTTCATTGTCGCAATAGAGTGGCACTTGCTTCAGATGAATGCCATAATCTTTGAGTGTTTGCTTCATCCATAGAAGCTGAGCACAGCAAGATCCAGCAGCAATGTATTCAGATTCAGCAGTGGAGAGAGATACACAGTTCTGCTTCTTTGAAGACCAACATACAAGTGATCGTCCCAAAAAATGACATGTGCCTGATGTAGAGTTGCGATCCACCTTGTCACCAGCATAATCAGCATCCGAGAATCTAACCAGATCAAACTCTGAGCCCTTTGGATACCATAATCCTAATGTTGGGGTGTGAGCCAAATATCAAAGAATTCGCTTCACAGCTAAGTGATGCGATTCCTTTGGTGCCGCTTGGAATCGAGCACACATGCAAATACTAAGCATAATATCTGGCCTAGATGCACATAGATAAAGTAAAGAACCAATCATGGAGCGGTATACCTTTTGATCGAACTCTTTACCATTGTTGTCGGGACCCAGATGATGTTTGGCTGGCATTGGAGTCGTGAAGCCTTTGCAGTCTTGCATCCCAAATTTCTTCAGGCAATCTTTGAGGTACTTCTCTTGAGATATGAAGATGCCGTTGCGTTGCTGACGTATTTGAAGACCAAGGAAGAACTTTAGCTCACCCATCATGGACATCTGATATTGCTCTTGCATCATATATCCAAACTCGTATGTGTATTTCTGATTGGTGCAGCTGAAGATAATGTCATCCACATATATTTGGCACACAAACAGTTCACCATCATATGTCTTCGTGAAGAGAGTGGGGTCGAGGGAACCAGGTTTGAAGCCTTTGTTCTTCAGGAAGTATTTGAGTGTGTCATACCAAGCCCGAGGGGATTGTTTGAGGCCATACAACGCCTTGTTGAGCTTGTACACCATGTCATGATGTTTTGGATCTTCAAAGCCAGGCGGTTGTGCAACATACACTTCTTCGTCAATCTTGCCATTGAGAAAAGCGCTCTTCACATCCATTTGATACAGAAGAATGTTATGATGATTTGCATAGGCCAGCAGTATGCGTATGGCTTCAAGTCTAGCCACATGAGCAAATGTCTCATCGAAGTCAATCCCTTCAACTTGAGTGTACCCTTGAGCAACGAGACGAGCTTTGTTCCTGACAACTTGACCATGCTCACCTTGCTTGTTGCGATATATCCATTTGGTGCCTATTATATTGTGCTTGCGAGGATCAGGACGCTTAACTAGTTCTCATACATTATTCAGCTCAAACTGTTGAAGCTCTTCTTGCATAGCTTGAATCCATTCAGGTTCCATGAGGGCTTCTTCAACTTTCTTGGGTTCAGATATTGAGACAAATGCGAAGTGCCCACAGAAATTTGCTAGCTGTGTTGCCCTTGAACGAGTGAGTGGACCTGGTGCATTGATGCTATCAATTATTCTCTCAATCTGTACTTCATTTGCAACACGAGGATGCACAGGACGAAGATTTTGCTCTTGCTGATCATTGTCATCGTTAGAAGGATTGTCTTCAGGCTGAGCATTGTCTTCAGTTTGATCATTGTCTTCAGGTTGATCAGGTGCGGAGATGATAAGTTCCTCTTCAGGCTGAGCTTTAGAAGGTATGATTTCTCCAGTTCCCATAAGTTTGATTGATTCACTGGATGGAACTTCATCTAGCACATTTGGCAGGTGCTCTCTCTATGAGCCGTTAGTCTCATCGAACCGCACATCCACTGTTTCAACCACTTTATAATGAAAGAGGTTGAAGACTCTGTAGGAGTGCGAATCCTTTCCATATCCAAGCATAAAACCTTCATGTGCTTTTGGTGCAAATTTTGAAGTGTGATGTGGATCCTTGATCCAGCACCTGGCACCAAATACTCTGAAGTAACTGACATTTGGCTTCTTGCCAGTAAGGAGCTCATAGGATGTCTTGTTGAGAAGCTTGTGAAGATAAACACGGTTGATGATATGGCATGCAGTATCAATGGCTTCAGGCCAGAACTTTCTTGGAGTCTTGTATTCATCAAGCATCGTCCAGGACATCTCAATAAGTGTTCTGTTCTTGCGTTCCACGATGCCATTCTGCTGTGGTGTGTACGGAGCTGAGAATTCATGTGTAATGCCCAAAGTATCAAGATAAGTGTCTAGACCAGTGTTCTTGAATTCAGTGCCGTTATCACTTCTGATGTGCTTGATCTTGACGCCATAGTTGTTCATGGCTCGATTGGCAAAGCGTCTGAAGACATCCTGCACTTCAGTCTTGTAGAGGATTATATGCACCCAAGTATATCTTGAATAATCATCAACAATGACAAAGCCATAGAGACAAGTAGTAGTAAGAGTTGAGTAATGAGTGGGATCGAAAAGATCCATGTGGAGCAGTTCGAAGGGTTGAGTCGTTGTCATGATTGTCTTCGAGGGATGCTTGGCCCTCATCATCTTTCCTGCTTCACAGGCACCGCATAAGTGATCCTTCTTGAACTTGATGCCCTCGATGCCTATGACATGATTCTTCCTTGCAAGGGTGTGGAGGTTCCTCATGCCAGCATGCCCTAGCCTCCGATGCCAGAGCCAGCATTCAGAAGCTTTTGCTAGAAGACATACGGCAAGTTGTGGTCCTGCTGAGAAATCTACCATGTACAAATCATCTTTCCGATACCCTTCAAACACTAGAGACTTGTCATATTCCATTAGTACAAGGCAACGGTATTTTCCAAACATCACAATCATGTTTAAATCGCAAAGCATTGAAACAGACATTAAGTTGAAACCAAGGGATTCAACAAGCATGACTTTATCCATGTGTTGATCCTTTGAGATTGCAACTCTACCTAGACCCAATACCTTGCTTTTACCAGTGTCAGCAAATGTGATGTGACTTTTGTCAGATGGACGTAGTGTTGAGTCCATAAGAAGGCTTCGCTTGCCAGTCATATGATTGGTACACCCACTATCAATAATCCATTCTGAAGTAGCTGGTGTCGTACCCTACAGTGCAGTTAGGGGGATAGGCTTCACGAAGAGAATTGTGAAGCAAAAACATTTGATGAACTAGTGGATTATGAAAGCTTAGATCGAGATTTGGACTGATAGGGCGAGTAGCAAGCGATTCAGGAACAAAGTACATAATAAGACCATATGGGCATTTGATCTTGTGCCCTACAAGATGTTTAAGGTCCCCAGCAATAGCGTCAGATGATTTTGGTTTTTGGTTGGAGACCTTTCCCTGCAAAAGAGAGTTAAGCTTTCTTAGCCACCCACATCTTCAAGGGTGGCTTCGAAGCAATGAGTCTAAGTGCAGCATCTAAGAACTTTGGCTTTGGAGCCCTAGCAAAAAGTCTTGCAGGTGGACAATAGTACTCATAAGAATAAATAGAATAGTTCTTGGTCTTATGAACATGGCGGTTTGATGAAACACACTCATATTCACAGGCCTGACTACGGTTTCCCTGCAAAACATTTTCGTTAGTGCGACTCAGGTGAGTCCTCTGTCTGTATGAAGCTTTTGGACTGTATGAAGCCTGTGGTCTGTGGTTTCTCTTCTTCACCTGTGGTGTCATGATGACATTCACAGGAAGGTTCTCCAAACATCTTTTCGGCACCCAGACCTTCTTCATAGGCGGTCCATTCCTGCAGTTAGTACCAATATACCTGGCAAACACTTCACCATTTTGATTCTTAAACAGTTTATAGTTTGCATCAAAGGATTCATCAATAACAATGGGATTAGCACAAGTGAAGCCAGATAGAGTGGATGGATCCGCTGAAGGTTCCTTTGCAGCAACCCATGTGGTTTTGGGGTACTGCTCAGGTTTCCAGTAAGAGCCATCAGCATTCATTTTCCTTTCGAACCCAGCACCCTCTTTCCTTCGGTTTCGGTTCAGGATCTGCCTTTTGAGGACATCACATAGTGTCTGATGCCCTTTGAGACTTTTGTACATCCCTGTTTCAAGCAATGTCTTCAACCTAGCATTCTCATCAGCAATAGCAGTGGTATCCTCAGCAGAGGGGTTAGTTACCACATCAACAGTTGAAGATATTGCAACCGTAGCAGCAGTAGAACACTCAACAACAGAAGTAGCATTGTCACGCTCGATGCATTTAAGACATGGTGGTTCAAATCCTTCTTGAGCAGAACTGATCTGTTCGGCGCGAAGTGACTCGTTTTCCTTTTGAAGATCTTCATGAGCCGCTCTCAATTTCTCAAGATCTTGCTTCCTTTGAAGATAATAATAGGAAAGCTTTTCATGAGTTGTTGAGAGCATTTCATGACGACTTTCAAGTTCCTCATACTTAACGTGAAGATTTTTTATGTCTTCAATTAAGGACTGAGATCGAGTCATTTCAGTGTCTAACTGATCATCGCTTTTGTCTAACAGTTTTTGAATATGTTCCATAGCTTTCTGTTGTTCAGTTGCAATTTTAGCAAGTGTTTTGTAGCTGGGTTTTGAACCACAATCAGAGTCATCTTCACTAGATGTTTGATAGTGAGTAGTGCATGTGTTTACCTTGGCATCGCGTGCCATGAAGCAGTAGGTAGGAGCGGAGTAGTCCTTGTCATTTGCATCGGCGTCGGTGATGAAGTCATTGTCATCAGTGTTGAAGATGGACTTGACAACGTATGCTATAGCCAGACTTGCAACGCCAGAATCGGACTCCTCCTCAGACTCCACCTCCACCTCCTCAGAAGCGGACTCCTCCTCTGAATCCATTTCCTTGCCAACAAAAGCACGTGCCTTGCCAGATGAGCTCTTCTTGTGTGATGAAGACTTTGAGGAAGACTTGGAAGAAGACTTTGAGTATTTCTTCTTTTTCTTGTCGTCAGAGTCATATTCCTTGCTCTTCTTCTTGTTGTTGTTCTCGTTGTCCCACTGTGGACACTCAGAGATGTAGTGGCCAGGTTTCTTGCACTTGTGGCATGCTCTCTTCTTGTAGTCATGAGCAGAAGCTTCATCATTCCTTGAGCTTGATCGTGAAGACTTTCTGAAGCCTTTCTTCTTGGTGAATTTTGGAACTTCTTCACAAGCATAGCAAGCTCCTTTCCAATGTCTTCAGGATCATGAGAACTGCTGTCAGATTCTTCTTCAGATGAGGAGATAGCTTTTGCCTTCAAGGCACGAGTTCGCCCATAGTTGGGACCGTAGATGTCTCTTTTCTCAGAAAGCTGAAACTCATGTGTGTTGAGCCTCTCAAGTATGTCAGACGGATCGAGTGTCTTGAAATCAGGACGTTCTTGAATCATCAGGGCTAGAGTGTCAAACGAGCTGTCAAGTTATCTCAGGAGTGTCTTGACGATTTCATGCTTGGTGATCTCAGTGGAGCCGAGAGCTTGAAGCTCATTTGTGATGTCAGTGAGTCGATCAAACATAAGATGGACGTTCTCATTGTCATTTCTCTTGAAGCGGTTGAAGAGGTTGCGAAGAACACTAATTCTCTGATCTCTCTGGGTTGAGACGCCTTCATTGACCTTGGAGAGCCAGTCCCAGACTAGCTTAGATGTTTCCAAAGCACTCACGCGGCCATACTGTCCTTTGGTCAGATGACCACAAATGATGTTCTTGGCAGTGGAGTCTAGTTGAACGAACTTCTTGACATCAGCAGCGGTGACACCTTCACCAGCCTTGGGAACACCATTCTTGACGACATACCATAGGTCGACATCATTGGCTTCAAGATGCATGCGCATCTTATTCTTCCAGTAGGGATATTCAGTTCCATCGAAGACGGGGCAAGTAGCGGAGACTTTAATTATCCCTGCAGTCGACATAGCTAAAACTCCAGGTCGTTAAACCGAATCACACAGAACAAGGGAGTACCTTGCTCTGGTACCAATTGAAAGTGCTAGTGATCGACTAGAGGGGGGGGGGTGAATAGGCGATTTTTATGAAAGTCTTCAAAACATGGAAGTTTCGAAGACAAACGATAGAAATAAACCTATTACCATACAGTGGAAGGTAGACTACACTAGGCAAACCATAGTCAAGTATTCAATGAAGTGAAAGCATAATGACTAATAGCAGCTAGGCAGTAAAGATCAGGTAGGAAGATATTGTGAAGCCAATCAGAACAAATAGTCACTCAGTGAAGACAAAAGATAATGCAATCATACAATGACTTCACAAGAACCAACAGTAAGCAAAGGGAAGGGAAGGATGAAACAAGTGACTCGTTGAAGACAGTGATTTGTTGGACCAGTTCCAGTTGCTGTGACAACTGTACGTCTGGTTAGGGAGGCTGAGATTCAACTCAAAACACCTTGTCTTCACCTTATTCCCCTTGAGCTAAGGACACCCAGTCCTCGCCCAATCACTCTGGTAAGTCTTCAAGGTAGACTTCCAAACCTTCACAGACTTCGTTCACCGGTGATCCACAATGACTATTGGATGCTCAGAACGGGACGCCTAACCGGCTGGAGGATTCACAGTCCTCAAGTGTAATAAGTCTTCAGATCACACAGACAGGAAGACTTAAGTGATGCCTAACACTCTTTGGCTCTGGGTGTTTAGGGCTTTATCCTCGCAAGGAATTCTCTCTCAAAGGCTTCGAGGTGGGTTGCTCTCAAACGACAAAAGCCGTACTCTAACTCTGAGCAGCCAACAGTTTATGGTTGTAGGGGTGGGCTATTTATAGCCACTACGCAACCCGACCTGATTTGTCCGAAATGACCCTGGGTCACTAACGAACTGACACGTGTTCCAACAGTCAGAATTCAAACACACACGGCAACTTTACTTGGGCTAGAAGCAAAGCTGACTTATCCAACTCTGGACAAGATTTGCTCTCATAGTCTTCACTCGAAGACATAGGATTTTGGTTAAGCATCAGTTCAGTCATCCTGACTGGTTCTCTTGGACCCCACTTAACAGTACGGTGGTTCCTATGACTCAACAAAGAAGAAAAAGAAGGACGAAAGAACTAAGTCTTCGCGCTCCATAGTCTTCATGCGATGTCTTCTCTTGTCATAGTGTTCAGTGTGAATGTCTTCATATACCACCTTTGTCTTCAATGTCTTCTTACATTTTTAGGGGTCATCTCTGGTAGGAAAACTGAATCAATGAGGGACTTCTACCTGTGTTATCCTGCAATTCTCACAAACACATTAGTCCCTCAACTAGGTTTGTCGTCAATACTCCAAAACCAACTAGGGGTGGCAGTAGATGCACTTACAATTTCTGCTTCTTCCTTGCTCTTAATCAGTTGCTCAAGAGCGTCATCTGCAAGATCTTCATCACTGGACAAATCATTGTGTTCATCCCGCAGAATGGCAGCAGGGGTCAATGCCTGATCAGTATTCTTTTTCATCTCCGTCTTCTTGGAGATACGTGATAGATCTTCAGACTGCACACTATCTTCAGGAGGTGCAGTAGCCAGTGGCTTCACACATGAAGCTTTTGGAGGAGCAGCTGACTTTGAAGGTCTAGCCTTCTTTTGCTTCTGCGGCTTTGGAGCAGGAGCTGGGGCTTCAGCAGTGTCGGCATCATCATCAGAATGATCTACTTTGGCACCTTGAACAGAAATGTGAGTGATAAGGCCATCAAGGTTGTAGAACGGTCCGATGATATTGGGTTCAGCATCGCGTGTGCCGTCAGCCTGGGGAGCAGAAGGACCAGGGTTGAAGTCTAGTCCCAATGACTTCTTGTTTTCCTTGGATGATGCCTTTGCATGCTGGAAGTTGCGCTTAAAGAGATTATCGTCACGACACCAGAGCAGTGATGATGGGTCGGCATTGTCAGGCTGTGGTCCATGGACCATACAGGGATAGAAACCCTGAGCAATGGCTTCAGCTCTAATCTTGGGTTGAAGGTTTTGGAAGAGAATTTCACCCCAAGGACTCTTGAGGGCATTCTTCTCAGCATACTCCTGGGTCACAAACTTGTATTTAAACCATTGTCCGGCCCCGTGTCTTGCGCTGATTGTAATCCTCTTTTGGATCTGTCTTGTACAGCTCTGAGAGGTCATCAGGCAGATCTCTTGATGTTCCCCCTCGACGCTGTCTGCCACCCTTCCTTGCTGATTTATCTGTAGCCATCAACTTCAAACTCAATGGTGTCAACACGTTCAAAGGCTTCAAAGGCTTCCGCTTTCTGGTCAAACAGGAACTGGCTTCGGGAGAGTTAATGTGATGCTGTAAGAATTTTTCAAACGAATGCAGACTATGAGAACCAAGGGATTCTCCCACGGACATGTACCTGTGACAACATTAGAGATGCGAGGGAAGGGGAGATGTCATATGCATTCTCAGAAGATTTTGAAGATTAATTAGTTTGAAGATATTGACCTCATGGTGCGAAGACATTCACTTATGTGTTTGGAGTTGGTTCCAGATTTGTACGAATCCAGGAATAGGTACAAGTGAGGAATCTAACTCGTTATGATGCTTAAGTGAATATACTAGGCATTATATGAGATGCAGACATGATAGATCTAGTATTGAGTAGGCAGAAACCACTTTCGGTAAATAGGATGAATTTCTTAGGATCAAAAGGATGGTAAAAAGAGAGTTTTATTTACCACACAATGAACTGCTAGATGGGAAGAGTAGGTGATCGAGCAGTTCAATCCACCGTGCCCTAACTTGGCGACGGAGGACACCTACGGCGGCGGTGGAGAGGACGAAGACCACGGCCGACGTGAGGATGGCATCGGTGAAGTTGCGGCAGCTAAGCGCTTTGTCGCCGGCGTCGTCGAGAGCTAGCGGTGGCGCTAGGGGTTTGAAGAGGTGGAGAGGTGGAAGAAGGTTTTCTTGACCATAGGGGACATGTATTTATAGGGAAGTATGCGGTGCAGCGTAATTACGCAGGTGCCCCTGGCGGTTCACATCTGAGGGACACGTGGCAAGCATGCAACATACTCGGAGTTGTCCCACGTTCCCACGCCCGCCCGAACTGTCGGATGGTCATTCCGGCTTCTCCGGATTTCAGGCAATAAGGATAGAGCATTTAAAACAGACTTAATGTTTGTCTCTGTATCTTCTGCTAGCAAGGACGCAGAGAAGACATTCGACAGTTTCAATAGAATGCATATGATTTGGACAGGTAGAGTTTGAGATAGAAAGCATAGAGAGATTAGGGTCCGATCACATTCACTTTGTTCAAAAGATTCAACAAGGAAGACGTAGCTATAAGTGAATGCTGTAGAGGACAGAACACTACTATGTATATATCAGAAGACAATCAAATCAACATAGTGTAGATAATCATGAAGACAAGTTGAAATTGAAGACAATCCAAATGTGAAGACATAGCAAATGTAACGCCATGAGTAAAACACTTCAAACAGAAGAATTTGGTGGTGGCGTTACCCACCATATAGGAAGTATTAGACCCAGACACGATGCACAATTATCGTGGCGCTCTGAAGTCAAGTTCCACGTTAATGTATTCACACTCAGAATTTAAGTCTTCATTGATTAAAGATATACTTTACTTCGTGTGTTGCACATCTATGTCATCAACATGCTTAAGTGTTAGGATGTGTGCCTCTTCTCATCAACATGCTTAAGTGAATAGGCGATTTATAAGAAAGTCTTCAAAACAAGAAAGATTCGAAGACAAACGATAGAAATAAACCTATTACCATGCAGCAGAAGGTAGACTACACTAAGCAAGCCATAGTCAAATATTCAATGAAGTGAAAGCACAATGACTAATAGCAGCTAGGCAGTTTAGATCAGATAGGAATATAGTGTGAAGCCAATCAGAACAAGCAGTCACTCAGTGAAGACAAAAGATAATGCAATCATACAATGACTTCACCAGGGCCAACAGTAAGTAAAGGAGAGGGAAGGATGAAACTAGTGACTCGTTGAAGACAATGATTTGTTGGACCAGTTCTAGTTGTTGTGACAACTATACGTCTGGTTAGGGAGGCTGAGATTCAACTCAGAAGACCGCGTCTTCACCTTATTCCCCTTGAGCTAAGGACACCCAGTCCTCGCCCAATCACTCTGGTAAGTCTTCAAGGTAGACTCCCAAACCTTCACACACTTCGTTCACCGGCGATCCACAATGACTCTTGGATGCTCAGAACGCGACGCCTAACCGGCTGGAGGATTCACAGGCCTCAAGTGTAATAAGTCTTCAGATCACACAGACAGGAAGACTTCAGTGATCCCTAACACTCTTTGGCTCTGGGTGGTTAGGGCTTTTATCCTCGCAAGGAATTCTCTCTCAAAGGCTTCGAGGTGGGTTGCTCTCAAACGACAAAAGCCGTACACTAACTCTGAGCAGCCAACCGTTTATGGTTGTAGGGGGTGGACTATTTATAGCCACTAGGCAACCCGACCTGATTTGTTCGAAATGACCCTTGGTCACTAAGGAACTGACACGTGTTCCAACGGTCAGATTTCAAACACACACGGCAAATTTACTTGGGCTACAAGCAAAGCTGACTTATCCAACTCTGGATAAGATTTGCTCTCATTGTCTTCACTCGAAGACATAGGATTTTGGTTAAGCATCACTTCAGTCATTCTGACTGGTTCTCTTGGACCCCACTTAACAGTACGGTGGTTCCTATGACTCAACAAAGAAGAAAAAGAACGGCGAAACATCTAAGTCTTCGCGCTCCACAATATTCACACAATGTCTTCTCTTGTCATAGTCTTCAATGTGAATGTCTTCACATACCACCTTTGACTTCAATGTCTTCATACATTTTTGGGGGTCATCTCTGGTAGGAAAACCGAATCATTGAGGGACTACTACCTGTGTTATCCTGCAATTCTCACAAACACATTAGTCCCTCAACCAGGTTTGTCGTCAATACTCCAAAACCAACTAGGGGTGGCACTAGATGCACTTTCAGTCCCACCAAGATGTTGTTCTCGAGGAGAACGTGTCTAACCCTCCAGCTTCTGAAGTGGAGGTTAACAATCCTGAGGCGGCCACCAACATCAACACTGAAGCCAATGACGTTGTCATGGCTGAAGTTAATGTGGTGCCTGAAGCTCATGCGGTGCCAGAAGTGCGAGCACCTGAAGCCAATGCAACGCCTGAAGCCAATCCTGAAGCACCTGAAGCCAATGTGGTCCCTGAAGCCCATATCAACGACAATGTCAATGATCCTATACCCCCTCCAAGACCTCATACAATTGAGCTGGCATTTGATCGTGGTCAGCCTGTTATGGTCCGATGGCCCATTCTGGTTCCTCCACCTACTACGGGTCCACAATTTAACTATCATGTCGAGCACAGACCTCGCGTCCAGAAGCCCAAGCCAAGACTTCCATGATTCCCAGGCACTGCAACTTCACCTGGGGTCTTCAATGTGAATGGCTTCGTGGCACACGACACCTTCTTCAACAGCGCCAAGAACCCTTACACCAAACCTCGCATTTCATCAGATCGGTTCTGGAGCTATCAGCAGCGCAGCTACTATTCCTACGTCTTATACAATCAAGGGCGCATATTTCCACATATGCGTCTCGACACTGAAGCTATAGCTGGCCTACCCTGCCTTGAAGAAGCGTTGGATTGCTTCAGAGACGCTGGACTCCTGCAGTTTGTCGCAGATAAGGAACACTGGAATGAAGAGCTTCTGCTATAGTTCTATGCAACTCTTCACATTCAAGGCTACAACAGGGATCCAAAGACTTGGGTCCTTGAGTGAATGACAGGCAATGTCCATCATGAAGCCAAAGCTCTTGATATCATTGAGCTCACAGGCCTGCCCACTCCTGGTGAATACTATGAGCCTGGTTGTCAACAACACCAGAATGCTTTGGAGAGCATTTTTCAGAAGCCAGAACCCAACATGAGTCAAATGTTGAGCATGATGAAGCCTTTGCCTCATGACGTTGAATACCCATCTGAATTCTTTGTTGAAGACCTAGAGTATCTGCCTCACACCATTTATCACATCCTTAGAAAAACTCTATGGCCCATCAAAGGACATTCATCTGCAGCGATGCTCGAAGGAGCAATGG
The DNA here is from genome assembly GCF_056163025.1 of Triticum urartu. Taxonomy (NCBI): domain Eukaryota; kingdom Viridiplantae; phylum Streptophyta; class Magnoliopsida; order Poales; family Poaceae; genus Triticum; species Triticum urartu. The sequence goes on along the minus strand of NC_141874.1, from coordinate 126,116,717 downwards.
AGACTTTGGTATTCTACATCTTCAATGGCATCATCTTCAATGCTCAATACTTCTTCATCAGGCAGTTGGCTGCATCTGGCTCTGACATTTTTGGTCTGAAGTTCTATGCTCCATGGGTAATGCGCCTTATCAAGCTTCACTCTGCCATAAACTATCAGCCGTCTATGCGCAATCATCTTGTCTTCTTGCCGGAGGTTGATCTGTCTGTTGAAGCCATTTACCCAGAGTCTGCTAAGGATCCCATTTATCTTCACAATGCTGATCACCAAAGCTTCACCCAGCCCATTGAAGGAGTTCAGGCAGTCTCGCGTGTTTATCCCTTGGCTGGCAACACATGTGCCCCTCGTGCTCAAACTGACGCCACTAGTAGCACCATTGCGCAAAGGCCTCGCAGGCGATCTCATGTTCTCAATGACCGAGAGCTTCTCGTCGCGCTACAACAGAAACAGGACAGGCATCACAACTGGCTCAAGCGTCAGATGCAAAGCCTCTTGGTGGATGTCAACCACATACGCAATCTTGCCACCAAGAATGCCTTTGTCACTCATGAAACCTGTCGGAGGTCGTGGAAGAGTTTGACTTTGCTTAGTGCTGAAGCTGATCTGCAGGACAATGGCTTCACCGAAAGATTCAAGTTTGACTCAACTCCTCCACGGAATGCTCACTTGCGTCGGACTCCATGACTTGAAGACTCTGACTATTCGTCCTCAGCTGCGACAGTGAATGCCAGAGTCATCGATGACCAAGATGATGCAACTTCACCTCCTCCAACTTCAGCGCGTGTCGACACTGCACCAAGTTCTTCTGCACCACCGAACCTCAACGACGACCCTGCTGCCTCGCCTGCACCTCATGGGAACGAGTAGGCGCTCTATGTCTTCAAACCTTTTTGGTCCTTACTGACAAAAGGGGGAGAAGCATATGAGTTGATAGTATTCAAGCGGGTCCATATGGGTGGTTGCTTTACCTTTTGCTACTTTTGCCAAGTGCTTACAACTCTTGCTTTTCGATACATTTGGTTCTTTGAGTTGTAACACTTAAACTCGATGGTCGTCTGCTACTTATTTGCTATTCTGTGATGCGGTGATAAATTCTGCATGTGCGGTGATAACTTCCGCACTTAGGTCATTTTGCAGACGTCCATTTTTCATTATGCATGTCATTATCTTTGTTACATCAAATCATGCATGATGAATTGTCATCATAAGTTGAAGAGGATCTCCACAAGTACAACCTGCCATGTGCATTTTCATTCCAAGAGCAAATTACTTATATGCACATATTCAGGGGGAGCCTTTGCCACTTATGAAGACAATACCCTATCCTTTACAATTTCACATATTTTGTTCCTTGTTGAAAACTTCAACCAGTTTGTCATCAATCACCAAAAAGGGGGAGATTGTAAGTGCATCTAGTGCCACCCCTAGTTGGTTTTGGAGTATTGACGACAAACCTGGTTGAGGGACTAATGTGTTTGTGAGAATTGTAGGATAACACAGGTAGAAGTACCTCATTGATTCGGTTTACCTACCAGAGATGACCCCTAAAAATGTATGAAGACATTGAAGTCAAAGGTGGTATGTGAAGACATTCACATTGAAGACTATGACAAGAGAAGACATTGCATGAAGACTATGGAGTGCGAAGACTTAGTTGTTTCGTCGTTCTTTTTCTTCTTTGTTGAGTCATAGGAATCACCGTACTGTTAAGTGGGGTCCAAGTGAACCGGTCAGAATGACTGAAGTGATGCTTAACCAAAATCCTATGTCTTCGAGCAAAGACAATAAGAGCAAACCTTATCCAGAGCTGGATAAGTCAGCTTTGCTTGTAGCCCAAGTAAAGTTGTCGTGTGTGTTTGAAATTTGACCGTTGGAACACGTGTCAGTTCCTTAGTGACCCAGGGTCATTTCGGACAAATCAGGTCGGGTTGCCTAGTGGCTATAAATAGCCCACCCCCTACAACCATAAACGGTTGGCTGCTCAGAGTCAGTATATGGCTTTTGTCATTTGAGAGCAACCCACCTCGAAGCCTTTCAGAGAGAATTCCTTGCGAGGACAAAGCCCTAAACACCCAGAGCCAAAGAGTGTTAGGCGTCACTGAAGAGGATCTTCCTGTTTGTGTGATCTGCAGACTTATTACACTTGAGGACTATGTATCCTCCAGCCGGTTAGGCGCCACGTTCTGAGCATCCAAGAGTCATTGTGGATCGCCGGTGAACAAAGTCTGTGAAGGTTTGGAAGTCTACCTTGAAGACTTACCAGAGTGATTTGGCGAGGACTTGGTGTCCTTAGCTCAAGGGGAATAAGCTGAAGACACGGTCTTTTGAGTTGAATCTCAGCCTCCCTAACCAGACGTACAGTTGTCACAACAACTAGAACTGGTCCAACAAATCATTGTCTTAAACGAGCCACTGGTTCTATCCTTCCCATCTCTTTATTTAAAGTTGGTCTTTGTGAAGTCATTGCCTGTTTGTATTACCTTTTGTCTTCACTGAGTGACTGCTTGTTCTGATTGGCTTCATACTATCTTCCAACCTGATCCATACTGCCTAGTTGCTATTAGTCATTGTGCCTTCACTTCATTGAATACTTGACTATGGCTTGTCTAGCATAGTCTACCTTTCGCTGCATGGTAATAGGTTTATTTCTATCGTTTGTCTTTGAAAATTCCATGTTTTGAAGACTTTCGTAAAAATCGCCTATTCACCCCCCTCTAGTCGATCACTAGCACTTTCATGAATGTTGATGGTTCATACTGGAAGCCTGAACATTACCCCAAAACGACATGGGTTGCTGCAAAGGAACCTTTAGTGGATCCATCTACCCTATCTGGCTTCACTTGTGCTAACCCTATTATCATTGATGAATCCTTTGATGCAAACTATACACTATTTAAGAATCAGAATGGTGAAGTGTTTGCCAGGTATATTGGTACTAACTGCAGGAATGGACCACCTTTGAAGAAGATCTGGGTGCCCAAAAGTTGTCTTGAGACACTTCCTGTGAATGTTGTCATGACACCACCTAGGAAGAAAACAAACCCCAGACCAAAGGCGTCATATGGCCCAAAGGCTTCATACAGATAGAGGACTCACCAGAGTCACCCTAACGCTAATGTTTTGCAGGGAAACCATACTCAGAGTTATGAATATGAGCGTGTTTCGTCAAACCACTATGTTCATAAGACCGAGAACTTTTCTGCTTATTTTTATGAGTATTATTCACCACCTGCAAGGCTATTTTCTAGGGCTCCAAAGCCGAAGTTCTCAGATGTTGCAGTTAGACTCATTGCTTCTAAGCCACCCCTGAAGATGTGGGTGGTTAAGAAAAATTAACTCTCTTTTGCAGGGTAAGGTCTCCAGTCAGAAATCAAAGGCATCTGATGCTTATGCTGGGGACCTAAAACATCTTGTGGGGTGCAAGATAAAATGCCCAAATGGTCTTATTGTGTATTTTGTTCCAGGATTCCTTGATAAACACCCCGTTTATCCTAACCAAGACCTGAACTTTCATAATCCGCTTGTTCGCCAAATGTTTATGCTTCACAATACCCTTGGTGAGTCCATCCCCCAAACTGCACTGTAGGGTATGACACCAAAGGCTTCAGAATGGATTATGGACAGTGGATGCACTAACCACATGCCTGGTGTTCGAAGTATTCTCATGGATTCAACCCTACGTCCATCTGACAAGAGTCACATCACATTTGCTGACACTGGTAAAAGCAAGGTATTGGGTCTAGGTAGAGTTGCAATCTCAAAGGATGAGCACATGGACACGGTGATGCTTGTTGAATCCCTTGGTTTCAACTTAATGTCTTTCTTAATGCTTTGTGATCTGAACATGATTGTGATATTTGGAAAATATCGTTTCCTTGTTCTTATGGAATCTGACAAGTCTCTAGTCTTTGAAGGCTATCGAAAAGACGATCTGTACATGGTAGATTTCTCAGCAGGACCACAGTTGGCCGTATGTCTTCTAGCAAAAGCTTCAGAATGTTGGCTCTGGCATCGGAGGATAGGGCATGCCGGCATGAGGAACTTGTACACTCTCGCGAAGAAGAAACATGTCATAGGCATCGAGGGCGTCAAGTTCAAGATGGATCATCTATGTGGTGCCTGCAAAGCTGGAAAGATGACTATGGCCAAGCATCCCTCGAAGAAAATCATGACGATGTCCCGTCCCTTCAAGCTGCTTCACATGGACTTATTTGGCCCTACTCTGTACTCTACCCTTACTACCACTACTTGCCTCTATGGCTTCATTATTATTGATGATTACTCCAGATATACATGGGTGCACATAATTCTCTACAAGAATGAAGTGCATGATGTCTTCAGATGATTCTCCAACTGTGCCATGACCAACTATGGCATCAAGATCAAGCACATCAGAAGTGACAACAGCACAGAATTCAAGAACACTGGTGAGGGAATCCTGGATTAGGGGGTCTCCGGACAGCCGAACTATATCCTTTGGCCGGACTGTTGGACTATGAAGATACAAGATTGAAGACTTCGTCCCGTGTCCGGATAGGACTCTACTTGGCATGGAAGGCAAGCTAGGCAATACGGATATGTATGTCTCCTCCTTTGTAACCGACATTGTGTAACCCTAGCCCCCTCCGGTGTCTATATAAACCGGAGGGTTTTGGTTCGTAGGACAACAGACAATCATACCATAGGCTAGCTTCTAGGGTTTAGCCTCTCTGATCTCGTGGTAGATCAACTCTTGTAATACTCATATCATCAAGAATAAATCAAGCAGGACGTAGGGTTTTACCTCCATCAAGAGGGCCCGAACCTGGGTAAAACATCATGTCCCCTGCCTCCTGTTACCATCCGCCTTAGACGCACAGTTCGGGACCCCCTACCCGAGATCCGCCGGTTTTGACACCGATATTGGTGCTTTCATTAAGAGTTCCTCTGTGTCGTCATCATCAGGCTTGATGGCTCCTTCGATCATCATTAGCGATGCAGTCCAGGGTGAGACTTTTTTCCCCGGACAGATTTTTGTATTCAGCGGCTTTGCACTGCGGGCCAATTCGCTTGGCCATCTGGAGTAGATTGAAAGCTACGCCCCTGGCCATCAGGTCAGGTTCGGAAGCTTAACCTACATGGCCGATATCCGCGGAGACTTGATCTTCGACGGATTCGAGCCCCTGCCGAGTGCGCCGCACTGTCACGATGGGCATGATTTAGCATTGCCGCCGAACAGTGTCCTAGAGGCCGCACCCGCATCCGCTCCGACCTTTAATTCGGAGCCAACTACGCCGACCGAGGGCGGGTGGCTAGACCCCACCGCGGAGGATGCAGCCTCAACGGCGATCGAGCCGAACACCAACCTTATCCTTTGAGAGGGCCGTGACAACACATTTCCGGACTCTCCTCCGGACTGTGAACCATCCGCGCCTCTGCCAATTGAATCTGATTGGGTGCCGATCATGGAGTTCACCGCCGCAGATATCTTTCAGCACTCGCCCTTCGGCGACATACTGAACTCACTAAGGTCTCTCTCCTTATCAAGAGAGTCATGGCTGGATTATGACCGGCAGGATTGGGATGTGGACGACGAAGAAATTCGACGCCCACCCACCACCCACTTCATAGCCACTGTCGATGATTTGACCAACATGATCGACTTCGACTCCGAAGACATCGACGGTATGGACGACGATGTAGGAGACAAACAGGAACCAGCGCCTACAGGGCACTGGACAACCACCTCATCACACGATGTATATATGGTGGACACACCCAAAGGAAACGACGAAGAGGAATGGGAGGACGCAGCGAAGGATCGTTCCCTCGAAAAGCAGTCAAAGCAGCGGTGCAAGCACCGCTCCAAACCCCGCCTCGACAGAAACAGCGGTCATACAGACCCAGCCACTGAGCAGGGCGAGCCGGCAGACGACGAACATGGCATCGAGCAACCGTCCGAACAAAGCAATTTGGATAATCAAACCGGACAACCCGTCCCCAGCGAAGATAACAGTCCGGATGACCTCACGCCAGACAAGTTCCTGGAGTAGAAGAACCTCCATAAAAGGCTCGTCGCCACTGCGCGTAGCCTGAAAAAGCAGAAGCGAAAGTTGAAGACTGCGGAAGATGCACCGCAGACAAATATGGCGGCAGTCGCCACACAAAGAGCTACCCAAAGCGAAAGCTACTACCCGAATTTGATGAGGAGGCCTTAGAGCCCCCGCAATGAAAAAACAAAGCAGCCATTCGGTCGGATAGACGACCTCATGGCCAACATAGAGCGGCAAACGGCGCCACACACAAGCCAACATGCGATCCACACGAGGACTCGCATCAAAAATATGGCCCAACCAGATCTATCTACGGGCCAAGAAAGCACGCTCTAGCAAGCAATGCAACACAACAAATAAAACAATGCAACACAACAAATATCCGAACAACACGGCACACCCAAATACAGGGGTGCCACACACCCCCTATGTTTCACTGATGAGGTGCTGGACCATGAATTTCCAGCGGGATTCAAACCCGTAAACATAGAGGCATATGACGGAACGACAGACCCGGGGGTCTAGATTGAGGATTATATCCTCCATATCCACATGGCTAGAGGAGATGACCTCCATGCCATCAAATACTTACCCCTCAAGCTCAAAGGGCCAGCCCGGCATTGGCTTAAAGGCCTTCCCGAAAACACCATTGGAAGTTGGGAAGAGCTCGAGGATGCTTTTCGGGCAAATTTTCAAGGGACCTATGTCCGACCACCGGATGCAGACGATTTAAGTCATATAACTCAACAACCCGGAGAGTCAACCCGGAAGCTCTGGAACAGATTTCTTACTAAAAAGAACCAAATAGTTGACTGTCCGAACACCGAAGCCTTAGCAGCTTTCAAACATAGCGTTCGAGACAAATGGCTCGCCAGACACCTCGGCCAGGAAAAGCCAAGAACAATGGCCGCATTAACAAGCCTCATGACCCGCTTTTGCATGGGCGAGGACAGCTGGTTGGCAAGATGCAGTACCAGCGACCCAAGTACATCCGAAGTCAGGGATGGAAACGGGAAGCCACGACGCAGCAAAGACCAGCGCCGGAATAAGGGAAACAGCCCGAAGAGCATGACAGTTAACGCCGGATTCAAAAGCTCTCAGCAGGCTCAGCAAAAGCTGCCCTCAAAGATAACAGGGACGAACTGTCTAACCTAAACAAAATCCTGGACAAGATATGTCAAATCCACAGCACCCCTAGGAAGCCCGCAAATCATACCCACAGAGAATGTTGGGTCTTCAAGCAATCCGGCAAACTCAACGCCGAACACAAGGGGCTGGATACACCAAGCGAAGACGAGGATGAGCCTCGCACGCAAAACACTGGGGAACAGAAGAAATTTCCACCAGAAGTCAAAACAGTAAACGTGTTACACGTGATAAAGGGGAGAAACAAAGTGGCACTCCCAGATAAACATGCCCAAGGGCCTATCACCGCGGAGTTCTGCCACTGGCCGTCTCAACCAATCACCTTCGACCATCAGGATTACTCAGCAAGTATCCGGAGCGCAAGATGGGCTGCCTTGGTATTAGATCCAATAATTGACGGATACCACTTCACACGAGTCCTGATGGACGGTGGCAGTAGCTTAAACCTGATATATCAGGACACAATCCGCATAATGGGGATAGACCCAACGAAAATTTGCCGCAGCAATACTACCTTTATAGGAGTAACGCCAGGCCCAGGGGCTCATTGCACGGGCTCCCTGCTACTAGAGGTTGTATTCGGCTTCCCCGACAACTTCCGTAGTGAAAATTTAACCTTCCACATTGCTCCGTTCCAAAGTGGCTATCAAGCACTACTCGGACGCGAAGCTTTTGCCCGCTTTAACGCAATACCGCATTACGCTTCCCTCACGCTTAAGATGCCCGGTCCATGTGGCATCATTACAGTAAAAGGAAATATTGAGCGATCCCTATGCGCCGAAAAGAATGCGGCTGCCGTGGCAGCCGCACACTAAAGCGGCCTCACCAACTAAAACATTTGATAGGTCGTCAAGACCACGGACACGGTTAGACGAGTCCGGCGCAGCTATATGTAATTCATACAGGTTTGATGACCACACCCCTATTACAAATACAAGGGGCTCAATGCGCGCAGACAAGTGGCAATTTTTACTCATCTTGATCTATACATGGTTTCTTTAAAACCTACCTCTTTGCACGACAACTTTTGACCTAAGTTCCTCTCTTTTACAGATGACCATCGTGCTACACCCATCCAGGATATGGCACAATGGAGACATAGGCGCAGACGTGCAGCAGGGACCCGTTCATAGTATTCTTTTTAGATTAAGACCCTACGTCAACCTTTTTTACTGTCTCTTGTTGATACACATCCCTCGGATTCTCAGTACCATTGAGAAGGATGCTGACGTCTTGGCATGTGGCCACGTCAGAACAATGCACGTACCTGGACACCAGGGGCTTCTTACAAAGGGCACTGTTTAGGCCCGGTTTACACCATGAAGACCGAATACCTTAGGGAGTGTTCGGCGTCGCGAGTTTGGCCTTATATGCATCAGCTCCGAATCATGTCTTTGGTCAAATGTTGGGTTTGCCCGGCTCCTGTGTTTTGCTGCCTTACGTTCTGCTCTATCAGCTAAGGCGGTACCGGGACAACTACTGTGATTGTGCCCTGGTTCATCCGGACGAGCACCTCAGTAGAGAAAGCCGAAAACTGACTGTCATGATATAGCGCGAGACTGGTCAACCACTCGATGACCCATCGGAATCTTAGAATTCCCCCACCTTAACGAAGGGCCGTTTCCCGGCCGGGCAAGTACGCACCACAAATTCGGATGAGTGCGGAGCCACCAGGGGTTATATAGTAGCCCCACTGTCAAACTCCTATGGCTAAGTGAAAGTGTTAAAGCATTATAGTCTGGTTGCCTAGTTCGCTGCGCTCTCACCTCCTTCTTAGGACCAAGACGTTGGATTAAGTGTGAATGCGCGTCTTCTGCGAACACCCCCGCATTATATGCATGGGGGCTGAAGCCGACGACTGCAATCTTTCAGGTTATACACATGTATACATAAACGGTCGCACAGGAGGCATCACAATACTTTCGGGCACAAGTATAAATACGGCCTTGATAAATTCAATAAAAACATTGTTTTTACAATGGGAATACATGTCATTCAACCATAATATTCTTCGAGCACTGGGCCTCTATCAAGCGAGCACCCTCAAGAACTTCTTCAAAATAGCGCTCGGCAGCCACTCGGCCTATGGCCGAACCCTGCGCCGCGACAGTAGTAGCATCCATCTCCGCCCAGTATGCTTTGACACGGGCAAGGGCCATCCGCGAGCCTTCTATGCACGCCGACCTCTTCATCGCATTGATGCGCGGCACCACACCAAGGAACTGTTGCACTAAGCTGAAATAGCTGTTCAGTTTTGGCTTTTCCGGCCACAGATGATCTACGACGGACCTCATGGCAAGTCCGGACAACCTATTGAGTTCGGCCCATTCAGCTAGCTGATCGGTCAATGGAAGCGGACGCTCTGGCACGTTGAACTGTGACCGGAACAGCTTGTCCACTTCCCGATCTGTTTGATCTCGGAAGTATTCGGCCGCATCGACAACGCTCGCTGCCAAGTCCATATATGCGTCCGCCGAACTCCACAACCGATCCAGAGGGGCATACCGCGGATCTCCGAACTTCCTCCGCAGCAAAAAGGGCTTCCCAGCAACAATATCATAGGCTTCACGCAGTTCCTCCTTCTTCACTCTCGTGGCAGAACGGGTGTCTTTGGTCGCCATCGTGGCCTTTTCAAGGTCCGTCGCCTTGGCTCGTTTTTCTTCTTCAAGGAACTGGAAACGGTCGGCAGTGTCTTTTAACTTTGCAGTCATCTTGGCCATTTTCTCTTAGCTCTCACAATGCGCGGCCATCTTGGCTTTCAACTCTTCGGCCGCCTTCAAAGCAGCCGCATTACTACTCCTTACTTGTTCTTTGGCTCGGGAAAGTTCCGCCTGAAGGGTTTCCACAATGGCAGCTCCATCTGTAGTCACAACATATTAAAGATACTGGCATCACACTGCTCTTACTATGTGACATTCACCAGAAAACATCACTTACCCTGTGCCTCATCAAGCTGCTTGTTAACAAGCTCGATGTCGGCATCTGCCGCATCCAGTTGCCACTTTAGTTCGGCAAACTCATTAGTCCGGCTAGCCACCGGAGCTTCCACCACCTGCACATGAAAGCGGTATGGTTATTACCTGGGACTACGATCCTCTGTTTGCCGCCGTTCTCGACGACAACCAGAGTCTCAGGGGCTACTATGTACATAGGGCACACCTAAAAATGTGCAGTACTATCGCAAATGTACATCATTTTATGTACCTCAAAGCCCGTTAGTAGACTCATAAAGGCGTCATGCAACCCGCTTTCGGCGGACGAAATCCTTTCCATCACCATACCCATCAACGTACGGTGTTCTTCCGAGATGGTCGCCCGCTTCTTGAGCGGGGGAGTCCGGGGGAGGCGTTTCGCTCTCCATCATCTCCGGGAGAAGATCCCCCGAAGACGAGCTCCATTGAGAAGGGCTAAGATCCGAACTGCAAGATAAATGCTTCGGTCATTTTCCTCGGAAGTAAGGTAGAATATCTTTAATATTAAGTATTTTTTGATCACTTACGGCTCGTTAGAGGGCTGATCCCCGCGCGGACTTTGTGCGGCAAAAGAACCCGCCGAGGCAGGACCCTCTGGTGGAGACTTCTTCTCTCGTTTGGAAGCCTTGGTTTCCGGATCTTCAGAGGCAGTCCTCTTCCTTCCCCGAAGCGAGAGAAGGTTAGATTCTTCCCCTTGGTTATCCTCCTTCACGGAGGCGCTCATTCCCTCGGTTGGAATTGGTAGCGATGGGGCCCCGCTTTCGCCCTTATTATTCCCCCCTTTATCTTCCTTTGAGGGCTCCGGGCAAGGTGCTAGATCGAGCATCTTTTCTAGTACCGGATTGTCCAAACCCTCAGGAAGGGGGCCGAACACCGAATCATCTTCGCCTTTGTTAGCCAGTCCTGGTCAAAGAGCGATTTCTCAGAATGACGTCATGATAAATGAAAGACGGTGTGTTCGGCTAGAGGATTACTTACTTGGTCGGCGGTGCGGTTGCTGCTCAGGCCCATGTCCTCGGTAGTATCTGGACACTCTATTTGGGGTCCGAAGAATGATTTATACATCTCCTCGTGCGTCAGGCCGAGGAAATTCTGAATAGTGCGTGGTCCTTCTAGGTTGAACTCCCACATGCGGAGGGGCCGGCGTTTGCAAGGCTTGACTCGACGAATGCATGAATTGCACCACCATAACCAGACTGAAATCTCCTTCGAAGATATCTTGAATGCGGCTCTGTAGTATAGGCACGTCCTTGGCTGGACCCCAGCTCAGCCCTCTGCTAATCCATGACATCAGTTGTGGTGGAGGGCCCGAGCGGAAAGTAGGGGCAGCCACCCACTTGGCACTTCTGGGAGCTGTGATGTAAAACCAGTCCCGTTGCCATAATCCGGACACCTCTGGAAAGGAACCCTTTGGCCATGGAGCTCCAGCGATCTTGCTTATTAATGCGCCTTCGCACGCTACATGCTGCCCCTCGACCATCTTCGGCTTCACGTCAAAGGTCTTGAGCCACAGGCCGAAGTGAGGGGTAATGCGGAGGAAGGCCTCACATACGACAATAAATGCCGAGATGTGGAGAAAGGAATCCGGGGCTAGATTGTGGAAATCTAGCCCATAATAGAACACCAAAACCCTAACGAAGGGATCCAGAGTGAGGCCTAGACCTCGGAGGAAGTGGGAGATGAACACAACGTTCTCGTTGGGTTCGGGAGTAGGGACGACCTGCCCTCGGACAGGCAACCGATGCGAAACCTCGGCGGTCAGGTATCTGGCCTCCCTCAACTTCTTGATATCCTCTTCCGTAACAGAGGAGGGCATCCACCGGCCTTGAAGGCTAGATCCGGACATGATTGAAGGTCCGAAGCACCTGACCTGGGCTTTGGGTGTTAGAACTCGAGGCGGGGGAAGGATTTGATTGAGCACGGGAGGGAAAAAAGTAAAAGCCTTGTCCCTTTATAAAGAGGGTGAATATCAAGCGTCCTCCTAGTGGCCCTTTGGGACTTGCCTAAAATCTAGCAGTCCTAGGCACGGTTGGGTTACCCACGACCGTATTGATGAGAATCCCGTAATTAGGGGAACACGATCTCTGCTTTGACAAGACGTGTCAAGAAACCGCCTCGCGTTATGTGTGGAGATGGTTGAAGAGAAACGGTTTGAATAATCACCGAGCCATGGCCTGATGTCATGTTGCCAAAGCGTGTCAGCAGATTAAGATTTGTGGAAATATTATTCTCTCTACGGTGGTATGTGGAATTTATTTTGCAGGGTCGGACACTATCCTGGTATTCAAACTCTTCTGTGATGCGTTCGGAGGAGGAACCCGCCTTGCAATGCCGAAGACAACACTGCGCGCCGGACTCATCATCATTGAAGCCTGGTTCAGGGGCTACTGAGGGAGTCCTGGATTAGGGGGTCTCCGGACAGCCGGACTATATCCTTTGGCCGGACTGTTGGACTATGAAGATACAAGATTGAAGACTTCGTCCTGTGTCCGGATAGGACTCTACTTGGCGTGGAAGGCAAGCTAGGCAGTACAGATATGGATATCTCCTCCTTTGTAACCGACCTTGTGTAACCCTTGCCCCCTCCGGTGTCTATATAAACCGGAGGGTTTTGGTCCATAGGACAACAGACAATCATACCATAGGCTAGCTTCTAGGGTTTAGCCTCTCCGATCTTGTGGTAGATCAACTCTTGTAATACTCATATCATCAAGAATATATCAAGCAGGACGTAGGGTTTTACCTCCATCAAGAGGGCCCAAACCTGGGTAAAACATCGTGTCCCCTGCCTCCTGTTACCATCCGCCTTAGACGCACAGTTCGGGACCCCCTACCCGAGATCCGCCGGTTTTGACACCGACAACCGGCCTCGACACTTTTGTTGATACATTGGGCATCACTCATGAGTTCTCAGCTCCATACACACCTCAACAGAATGGCATCATGGAGCACAAGAACAGAACCCTCATTGAGATGGCACAGACGATGCTTGATGAGTACAAGTCTCCAAGAAAATTCTGGCCTGAATCCATTGACACTGCATGTCACGTCATCAACCGTGTCTATCTTCACAAGCTTCTAAAGAAGACATCCTATGAGCTACTAACTGGTAAGAAGCCAAACGTCAGCTACTTCAGAGTATTTGGTGCTAGGTGCTGGATCAAGGATCCACATCACACTTCAAAATTTGCACCGAAAGCACATGAAGGTTTTATGCTTGGCTACAGAAAGGATTCACACTCCTACATAGTCTTCAACATCTTTCACTATAAAGTGGTTGAAATTGTGGGATGTGCGGTTCGACGAGACTAACGGCTCGCAAAGAGAGCACCTGCCAAATGTGCTAGATGAAGCCTCACTAAGTGAATCTATCAAGCTTCAGAGGCACAGGCTGAACAAGAAATCATCATTTCAGCACCTAATCAACCCGTAGACAATGCTCAGCCCGAAGCCAATCCTGAAGATGAAGTCAACGATCAGCAAGAGAAACATCTTCGTCCAGTTCATCCTCGTGTTGAAAATGAAGTATATATTGAGAAGATAATTGATAGCATCAATGCACCTGGTCCACTCACTCATTCAAGAGCAACATAGCTAGCAAATTTCTGTGGGCACTTTGCATTTGTCTCTATATCTGAACCCAAGAAAGTTGCTGAAGCCTTCATGGAACCTGAATGGATTTGAGCGATGCAAGAAGAGCTTCAACAATTTGAGCTGAACAATGTGTGGGAACTGGTTAAGTGTCCTGACCCTTGCAAGCATAACATCATTGGCACCAAATGGATCTACCGCAACAAACAAGATGAGCATGGTCAAGTTGTCAGAAACAAGGCTCGTCTAGTTGCGCAAGGTTACACTCAAGTAGAAGGGATTGACTTCGATGAAACATTTGCTCTGGTGGCTAGGCTTGAAGCCATTCGCATACTGCTAGCCTATGCCAACCATCACAACATCCTTCTATATCAAATGGATGTAAAGAGTGTCTTTCTCAATGGCAAGATTGAAGAAGAAGTGTGTATGTTGCTCAACCACCTAGTTTTGAAGACCCAAAGCATCCTGATATGGTATACAAGATCAACAAGGCACTGTATGGCCTCAAACAAGCCCCTCATGCTTGGTATGACACGCTCAAAGACTTCTTGAAGAGCAAAGGCTTCAAACCTGGTTCCTTGGATCCCACACTCTTCATGAAGACATATGATGGCGAACTGTTTGTATGCCAAATCTATGTGGATGACATTATCTCCGGCTGCACAGACAAGAAATACAGTGATGAGTTTGGACACATGATGCAAGAGCAATATCAGATGTCAATGATGGGTGAGCTGAAATTCTTCCTCGGTCTTCAAATCCGTCAGCAGAGCAACGTGATCTTCATATCACAAGAAAAGAACCTCAAAGATTGCCTAAAGAATTTTGGAATGCAAGACTGCAAAGGATACACGACGCCAATGCCAACTGTAAGTGCATCTAGTGCCACCCCTAGTTGGTTTTGGAGTATTGACGACAAACCTGGTGGAGGGACTAATGTGTTTGTGAGAACTATAGGATAACACAGGTAGAAGTCCCTCATTGATTTGGTTTTCCTACCGGAGATGACCCCTAAAAATGTATGAAGACATTGAAGTCAAAGGTGGTATGTGAATACATTCACATTGAAGACTATGACAAGAGAAGACATCGCATGAAGATTATGGAGCGCGAAGACTTAGTTGTTTCATCATTCTTTTTCTTCTTTGTTGAGTCATAGGAACCACCGTACTGTTAAGTGGGGTCCAAGTGAACCAGTCAGAATGACTGAAGTGATGCTTAACCAAAATCCTATATCTTCGAGCGAAGACTATGAGAGCAAATCCTATCCAGAGCTGGATAAGTCAGCTTTGCTTGTAGCTCAAGTAAAGTTGCCGTGTGTGTTTGAAATCTGACCATTGGAACACGTGACAGTTCCTTAGTGACCCAGGGTCATTTCGGACAAATCGGGTCAGGTTGCCTAGTGGCTATAAATAGCCCACCCCTTACACCATAAATGGGTTGGCTGCTCAGAGTTAGTGCACGGCTTTTGACGTTTGAGAGCAACCCACCTCGAAGCCTTTGAGAGAGAAATCCTTGCGAGGACAAAGCCCTAAACACCCAGAGCCAAAGAGGGTTAGGCATCACTTAAGTCTTCTTGTTTTTGTGATCTGAAGACTTACTACACTTGAGGATTGTGAATCCTCCAGCCGGTTAGGCGTCGCGTTCTGAGCATCCAAGAGGCATCATGGATCGCCGGTGAACGAAGTCTGTGAAGGTTTGGAAGTCTACCTTGAAGACTTACCAGAGTGATTGGGCGAGGACTGGGTGTCCTTAGCTCAAGGGGAATAAGGTGCAGACACGGTCTTTTGAGTTTAATCTCAGCCTCCCTAACCAGACGTACAGTTGTCACAACAACTAGAACTGGTCCAACAAATCATAGTCTTCAACGAGCCACTGGTTCTATCCTTGGTCCTTGTGAAGTCATTGCCTGTTTGTATTACCTTTTGTCTTCACTGAAGTTCTGACATGGTTTACAAGCTCAACAAGGCATTGTATGGCCTCAAACAAGCCCCTCATGCTTGGTATGACACACTCAAAGACTTCCTGAAGAGCAAAGGCTTCAAACCTGGTTCCCTGGATCCCACTCTCTTCACGAATACAAATGATGGTTAACTGTTTGTGTGCCAAATATATGTGGATGACATTATCTTCGGCTGCACTAATCAGAAATACAGTGATGAGTTTGGACACATGATGCAAGAGCAATATCAGATGTCCATGATGGGTGAGCTAAAGTTCTTCCTTGGTCTTCAAATACGGCAGCAACGCAACAACATCTTCATATCTCAAGAGAAATACCTGAAAGATTGCCTGAAGAAGTTTGGAATGCAAGACTGCAAAGGTTATACGACGCCAATGCCTACCAAGAGTCATCTAGATTCTGACGCCAATGGTAAAGAGTTCGATCAAAAGGTATAACGCTCCATGATTGGTTCTTTGCTTTATTTATGTGCATCTAGGCCAGATATCATGCTTTGTGTTTGCATGTGTGCCCGATTCCAAGCGGCACCAAAGGAATCGCATCACTTAGCTGTGAAGCGAATTCTTCGATATTTGGCTTACACCCCAACACTAGGATTATGGTATCAAAAGGGCTCAGAGTTTGATCTAGTTGGATTCTCGGATGCTGGTTATGCTGGTCACAAGGTGGATCGCAAGTTTACATCAGGCACATGTCACTTTCTGGGACGATCACTTGTGTGTTGGTCTTCAAAGAAGCAGAACTATGTATCTCTCTCCACTGCTGAATCTGAATACATTGCTGCTGGATCTTGCCGCGCTCAGCTTCTATGGATGAAGCAAACACTCAAAGACTATGGCATTCATCTGAAGCAAGTGCCACTCTACTGCGACAATGAAAGTGCCATCAAGATCGCCAACAACCCAGTTCAGCACTCGAAGACAAAGCACATTCAAATCCGTCATCACTTTCTCAGAGATCATGTCATGAAGGAAGACATTGATATCATTCACGTCAGCACTGAAGAGCAACTGGCAGATATCTTCACAAAGCCCTTAGATGAGAAAAGGTTTTGCAAGTTGCAGTGTGAGCTAAATATCTTGGAATCCTCAAATGTCATGTGATCATGCACACATCCTAACACTGATGCATGTTGATGACTTAGATGTGCAAACACACGAAGTAACGTATATCTTCAACTAATGAAGACTTACACTCTAAGTGTGAATACATTAACGCGGAATTTGACTTCGGAGTGCCACGATAATTGTGCGCCGTGTCTGGGTCTAGTACTTCCTATATGGTGGGTAACGCCACCACCAAACTTGTGTTTGGAATACTTTCTGTTGGCGTTACATTTGCAAAGTCTTCACATTTTGTTTATCTTCAATGTTAACATGTCTTCATGTTTATCTTCAATGTACTGATTTGGTTTCTGTCCTCTACAGCATTCACATATAGCTATGTCTTCTAGTTGAATCTTTTGAACTAAGTGAATGTTATCGGACCCGAACCTTTCTATGCTCCCATCTTAAGTCTATCTATCCAAATCATATGCATTCTATTGAAACTGTCGAATGTCTTCGCTGCATCCTTGTCAGCAGAAGATACAGAGACAAACATTAAATCTGTTTTAAATGCTCAATCCTTTTTACCTGAAACCCAGAGAAGCAGGAACGACCACCCGACAATCCAGGTGTGCGTGGGAACGTGGAACAACCTCCTATGTGTTGCATGATCGCCACATGTCCTTCAGATGTGAACCGCTAGGGGCACCTGCGTAATAACGTTGTGCCGCCCCTGTCCCCATAAATACATGCCTCACCCCAATCATTATCTCTTCTTCCACTCTCACACAAACCCTAGCGCCACCGCTAGCCCTTGACGACGCTGGCGGCGAAGCTCTTAGCTGCCGCGACCTCACCGACGCCGTCATCACGCTGGCCGCGGACATCGTCTTCTCCGCTGTCGCTGTAGGTGTCCTTCATCGCCAAGTTAGGGCACGGAAGATCGAACTGCTCGGCCTCCTCTCCCACTTCGTCTAGCAGTTCCTCAGGTGGTAAATAAAACCTCTTTTTACAGTCTTTTTGATCTGATAGATTCATCCTTTCCAACCACAAGTGGTTTCTGTTGCTACAAAGTTGGATCTATCCTGTTCTGCATCTCATAGCATGCCTAGTATGTTCACTTATGCTTCACAAAGTAGTTAGATTCCTCACTTGTACTTATTTGTGGATTTGTACAAATCTGGAACCAACTCACTACATATGAGTGAATGTCTTCGCACTATGAGGTCAATGTCTTCTAAACTGATTTATCTTCAAAATCTTCTAAGAATGCATATGACCTCTTCCCCTTCCCTCGCATTTGTAATGCTGTCACAGGTACATGTCCATGGGAGAATCCCTTGGTTCTCATAGTCTGCATTCATTTGCAGAGTTCTTACAGCGTCACATAAATTCTCCTGAAGCCAGTTCCTGTCTGACCAGTAGACGGAAGACTTCGGCAGTGTTGAAGCCTTTCAGTCTAAACTTCATGACAACTCAAAATCAGTCAGGAAGGGCGGCAGACAACGCCGTGGAAACACTGCTAAGGACCTGCCACTGGATTTCTGAGTTATACAAGTCAGATCTAGAAAAAACCTATGGAGAACGCAAGAACCGAATCCAATGGATTCGAAGACATTGGGCAGAGGAATGGTTCAAGTACAGATTCGTCACCAAGGAGTATGCTGAGAAGAATGCCTTAAAGGGCCCCTGGGGAGATATAATATACAAAGGTCTTCAGCCCAAGTCGAAGTCCGAAGCTATTGCTCAAGGCTTCTACCCTTGCATGATTCGTGGACCTCAGCCTGCTAATGCCGACCCATCCTCTCTGTTATTGTGTCGTGAAGATAATCTGTTCAAGTGCAACTATCAGGCTACAAAGAACTCGGCCAAGGAAAACAAGAAGTCTTTGGGATTAGACTTTAACCCAGGCCTCTCTGCACCACGTGCTGACGGCACACGTGAAGCTGAACCCAATCTTATTGGGCCCTTCTACAACTTAGAAGGTCTCATCACTCACATTCAGGTTCAAGGGGCAGCCATGGACCACTCTGCAGATGACACTGATTCTGACGAAGCGCCTGCACCTCTGAAGCCTGTGAAGCAAAAGAAACCAAAGGCTTTAAAGCCCCCCTCTGCACCAAAGGTCTCACGGGCGAAGCCTCTGGCCACTACACCTCCTAAAGCCAGTGTGCAGTCTAAAGATCTCTCACGCATCTCCAAGTCTGCCAAGTTGAAAAAGCCCATGCAACCCACTGGTCAAGCACTGACCCCTGCTGCCGTTTTGAGAAACGAGAATGACGCCATTGATCTATCCAGCAACGTCGATCTTGGCGATGACGCTCTTGAGCAATTAATAAAGAGCAAGCAAGAGGCGGAAATCTTCAATGATCTTCCCCTCTTTGATGTGGAAATCTTATACAAGTTTATTGATGAGTGGTTTGACAGCCTAGATCTCAATTTTGATGATCTTCAGCTTCCAATTGGCCTTAGAGTCTCCTTCCACGGAGCCATTGCTCCTGAGCTGGCTCTTGCACAGAAGATTGTTGAGCTGAAGCACAAAATTGACTATGAAAAGGCTCAGTTCAAGAAGCACATGGCCAAGCTCAATGTTGAAGACATTCAAAACTTCAAGGTCATGATGCATCAGCTCAAGGAGGCGTTCCACAAGAAACGTGAAGAAGCAAAAGGTTCTCGTGAGCGCATGAAGAATCTTGCTGCCAAATGTGTTCAAGACTACAATGAAGCTGAAAAGCGCAAGGCTTTGGGGCGACCAGGCATCGACCCCAGAATGGCTGCCAAGAAGAAGAAGCCAGCTGTGGACGAACCAGAAACATCAAGGCAGGAAGAACCTCGCATTGTCTTCCCAGCCAGTACGACAGGCTTGAAGCCTAAGATCCCCACAGTGGCTTCAGAATTCAAGAAAATTAGAGCAGCTGAAGCCAAAGCTAGAAAGCGCAAGACCAAAGCCACCACTGATGATGCTCCCCAACCGAGAAAAGAAAAACAAAGAAGGGAGACCGGGCTACTTCCACAGAGCCCCTTGTTGTCGAGCCAATTTTTGTTTCTCGTCCTTCCTCTGCACATCAAGAACGTCGTTTGGTAGTTCATGAGCCTGCTTCCACAGAGGCTCCTAAAGCTGAAGAGAATCCAGTTGTTGACCCCACCACAGCTGAAGACATTGGTCCTCACAACAATGTTGAAGATGATGAAGTCCTTCCTCAGATCGAGCACAATTTGGTATCATCGCCTGTTCTCACGAACAGCGAACTCAACAGCATTGGTCGTCCATTGACGCCAATTGCTCAGGATGACTCGTGGGCTGATCACCCTCAAGAATCCCCTCGTGATGAAGAAACACCAGTCACTCCCCCACCATAGGTCACCACTCCGGTGATTGACAGTGAAGACTTTGAGGCCCAACCAACTCCATCTCCACAGGCGTCGCCAGCATTTCGTAGGCTTCGCAAAGGACCAAGGCCACATGTCACATTGTCAAGTGTTCCAGAAGGAGAAGAGCGCCAATCCGTTTCACGCGAAGTCTTTCCTGAAGCCTCTCCTACTGCGAACATCCCTGAATCTGAAGCCAAAACGGCTGAAGATATTCCGGCTGCATCAGCCGATGACCATGAAGAAGAACCAAGATAAGAAGAATGTGTTGGTACACCACTGTCCAACCCTGAAGTTGTTCTTGAGGAGAACGTGTCCGACCCTCCAGCTCCTGAAGTGGAGATTACCAATACTAAGGCGGCCACCAACATCAACACTGAAGCCAATGACGTTGTCATGGCTGAAGCTAATGTGGCGCCTGAAGCTAATGTGGTGCCAGAAGTGAATGCACCTGAAGCCAATGCAGCACCCGAAGCAAATCCACTGCCTGAAGCCAATGCCTCTGCTCCTGTACCTCCTCCAAGGCCACACACCATCGAGCAAGCATATGATCATGGACAGCTTGTTACCGTCAGCTGGCCAATCCTGGTTCCTCCGCCTGCTCCCGAACCTCAGTTTGCCTATCATGTGGAGCACAGGCCTCAGGTCCAGAAGCCAAAGCCAAGGCTACCACGGTTTCCATGTACTGCAACTTCACCAAGATCATTTAATTTGAATGGATTCAAGGCACACAACACATTCTTCGACAGTGACAAGAACCCCTACACAAGGCCAAGAATCTCTTCAGACTGACTCTGGAGTTATCAGCAGCGAAGCTATTATTCATGCATCTTGTACAATCAGGGACGCATCTTCCCTCATATGCATCTTGATTGTGAAGCCATTACTGGACTGCCATGCCTTGAAGAAGCCCTTGACTGCTTTCGTGATGCGGGTCTGCTCAACTGTGTGACTGCCAAGGAACACTAGAATGAAGAACTTCTGCTTCAATTCTATGCTACCCTCCACATTCCTGGATACAACAGGGATCCGAAGACTTGGATCCTTGAGTGGATGACAGGATATGTTCATCATGAAGCTAAAGCCCAAGACATCATTGATCTTACAGCCCTGCCCACTCCTGGCGAATTTTATGAACCCGGTTGTCAACAACACCAGAATGCTTTGGAGAGCATTTTCCGGAAGCCAGAACCCAACATGAGTCAAGTGCTGAGCATGATGAAGCCTTTGCCACGCGATGCTGAATACCCAACCGAATTCTTTGTTGAAGACCTAGAGTATCTGCCCCGCACCATTTACCATATCATCAGAAAGACTTTATGGCCTGTCAAAGAACATTCATCTGCAGCGAAGCTTGAAGGAGCAATGAAGACTTTGATTTTCTATATCTTCAATGGCATAAGCTTCAATGCTCAAGACCTCTTCATAAGGCAGTTGGCTACATCTGGCTCTGACATCTTTGGTCTGAAGTTCTATGCTCCATGGGTAATGCGTCTTATCAAGCTTCACTCTGCCTTCAACTATCAGTCGTCTACACGCAATCATCTTGTATTCTTGCCAGAGGTTGATCTGTCTGTTGAAGCTATTTATCCAGATCCTGCAAAGGATCCAATTTATCTTCACAATATTGATCGTCAAAGCTTCACCCAGCCCATTGAAGGAGTTCAGGTAGTCTCTCGTGTTTATCCCTTGGCTGGCAACACACGTGCCCCTCGCGCCCAAACTGAAGCCACTGAAAGCACCATTGCCCAAAGGCCTCGAAAGCGATCTCGTGTTCTCAACGACCGAGAGCTTCTCGTCGCTCTACATCAGAAACAGGATAAGCATCATGACTGGCTTAAGCGTCAAATGCAAAGACTCTTGGTGGACGTCAATCACATTCGCATTCTTGCCACCAAGAATGCCTTTCTTACACATGAAACCTGTCGAAGGTCCTAGAAGAGTTTGAATTTGCTCACTGCTGAAGAAGATCTTCAAGACGATGGCTTCACAGGAAGATTCAAGTCTGACTCCACTCCTCCAAGGAATGCTCACTTGCGTCGGACTCCCTCCCTTAAAGACTCTGACTATTCTTCCTCAGGTGCAACGGTGAATGCCAGAGTTATCGATGATCAAGATGATGCCACTTCACCACCTCCACCTTCAGCGCGTCTCGACACTGCACCAAGTTCTTCTGCACCACCGGACCTCAACGACGACCCTGATGCTTGGCCTACTCCTCATGGGAACGAGTAGAAGCTCTATGTCTTCAAACCTTTTTGGTCATTACTAACAAAAGGGGGAGAAGCATATGAGTTGATAGTCTTCAAGCGGGTCCATATGGGTGGTTGCTTTACTTTTTGCTACTTTTGCCAAGTCCTTACAACTCTCGCTTTTGAAACATTTGGTTCGTTTTGAGTTGTAACACTTAAACTTGATGGTCGTATTCTACCTTTTTCGACACTATGTGGTGCGGCAATAAATTCCGCACTAAGTCATTTTGCAGACGTCCATTTTTCATTATGCATGTCATTATCTTCATTATATCATTTCATGCATGATGAATTGTCTTCATCAGTAGAAGAGGAGCTCCACAAGTACAACCTGCCATGTGCATTTGCATTCAAAAGCAAAATACTTATATGCGCATCTTCAGGGGGAGCCTTTCTTCTACTTACGAAGACAATACTTAAATCCTTTACAATTTCACATACTTTTATCCCCGTTGAAAACTTCAACCAGTTTGTCATCAATCACCAAAAAGGGGGAGATTGTAAGTGCATCTAGTGCCACCCCTAGTTGGTTTTGGAGTATTGACGACAAACCTGGTTGAGGGACTAATGTGTTTGTGAGAATTGCAGGATAACACAGGTAGAAGTCCCACATTGATTCGGGTTTCCTACCGGAGATGACCCCTAAAAATGTATGAAGACATTGAAGTCAAAGGTGGTATGTGAAGACATTCACATTGAAGACTATGACAAGAGAAGACATCGCGTGAAGACTATGGAGCGCGAAGACTTAGTTGTTTCGTCGTTCTTTTTCTTCTTTGTTGAGTCATAGGAACCACCATATTGTTAAGTGGGGTCCAAGTGAACCAGTCAGAATGACTGAAGTGATGCGTAACCAAAATCCTATATCTTCGAGCGAAGACTATGAGAGAAAATCTTATCCAGAGCTGGATAAGTCAGCTTTGCTTGTAGCTCAAGTAAAGTTGATGTGTGTGTTTGAAATCTGACCGTTGGAACATGTGTCAGTTCCTTAGTGACCTAGGGTCATTTCGGACAAATCAGGTCGGGTTGCCTAGTGGCTATAAATAGCACACCCCTTACACCATTAATGGGTTGGCTGCTTAGAGTTAGTGCACGGCTTTTGTCGTTTGAGAGCAACCCACCTCGAAGCCTTTGAGAGAGAAATCCTTGCGAGGACAAAGCCCTAAACACCCAAAGACAAAGAGGGTTAGGCATCACTTAATTCTTCTTGTTTGTGTGATCTGAAGACTTATTACACTTGAGGACTGTGAATCCTCTAGCCGGTTAGGCGTCGTGTTCTGAGCATCCAAGAGTCGCCGGTGAACGAAGTCTATGAGGGTTTGGAAGTTTACCTTGAAGACTTACAAGAGTGATCGGGCGAGGACTGGGTGTCCTTAGCTCAAGGGGAATAAGGTGAAGACACGGTCTTCCGAGTTAAATCTTAGCCTCCCTAACCAGACGTACAGTTGTCACAGCAACTGGAACTGGTCCAACAAATCACTATCTTCAATGAGCTACTGGTTCTATCCTTCCCATCTTTTTATTTGCAGTTGGCCCTTGTGAAGTCATTGCCTATCTGCATTATCTTCTGTCTTCACTGAGCGACTGCTTGTTCTGATTGGCTTCATACTATCTTCCATCCTGATCCATACTGCCTAGCTGCTATTAGTCTTTGTGCTTTCACTTCATTGAATACTTGACTATGGCTTGCCTAGTGTAGTCTACCTTCCGCTGCATGGTAATAGGGTTATTTCTATTGTTTGTCTTCGAAACTTCCATGTTCTGAAGACTTTCATAAAAATCACCTATTCACCCCCCTCTAGTCGATCACTAGCACTTTCACCAACCAAAAGTCATCTGGGCCCCGACAACAATGGTAAAGAGGTCGATCAAAAGGTATACCGCTCCATGATTGGTTCTTTACTCCATTTATGTGCATCTAGGCCAGATATAATGCTTAGTGTTTGCATGTATGCCCGATTCCATGCGGCACCAAAGGAATTGCATCACTTAGCTGTGAAGCGAATTCTTCCATATTTGGCTTACACCCCAACACTAGGATTATGGAATCCAAAGGGCTCCGAGTTTGATCTAGTTGGATTCTCAGGTGCTGATTATGCTGGAGACAAGGTTGATTGCAAGTCCACATCAGGCACATGCCACTTTCTACGACGATCTCTTGTCTGTTGGTCTTCAAAGTAGCAGAACTGTGTGTCTCTCTCCACTTCTAAATCTGAATACATTGCTGCTGGATCTTGCCGTGCTCAGCTTCTATGGATGAAGCAAACTCTCAAGGACTATGGCATCCACCTGAAGCATGTGCCACTCTACTGCGATAATGAAACTGCCATCAAGATTGCCAACAACCCAGTCCAGCACTCGAAGACAAAGCACATTCAGATCCGTCATCACTTAGTCAGACATCATGTCATGAAGGAAGATATTGATATCATTCACGTCAACACTGAAGAGCAATTGGCAAATATCTTCACAAAGCCCTTGTATGAGAAAAGGTTTTGCAAGTTGTGGTGTGAGCTAAATATCTTAGAATCCTCAAATGTCCTGTAGTTTGACACACATCCTAACGCTTATGCATGTTCATGACTTATATGTGCAACACATGAAGTAACATATCTCTTCAATCAATGAAGACATACACTCTAAGTGTGAATACATTAACGTGGAATTTGACTTCGGAGCGCCACGATAATTGTGCGCCGTGTCTGGGTCTAATACTTCCTATATGGTGGGTAACGCCACCACCAAAAACCTTTTTGAAGTGTTTCATTTGGCGTCATAATTGCATAGACTTCGCATTTGGTTATCTTCAACATTGATTTGACCTTTAAAGTTTATCTTCGCAATGTTGAGTTGGCCTTACACTGATATATATATATATATATATGCGTGTTCTGTCCTCTACAGCATTCACTTATAGCTATGTCTTCACTCTTGAATTTTTCTGATCTAAGTGAATGTGATCGTACCCTAACCCTCTCTGTGCTTCTACCTAAAATTCTATCTATCCAAGTCATATGCATTCTGTTGAAACCCGTCAAATGTCTTCTCTGAGTCCTTGTCAGCAGAAGTGAAAGTGCTAGTTATCGACTAGAGGGGGGTGAATAGGCGATTTTTATGGAAGTCTTCAAAACACGGGGGTTTTGAAGACAAACAGTAGAAATGAACCTATTGATATGCAGCGGAAGGTAGACTACACTAGACAAGCCATAGTCAAGTAAGCAATGAAGTGAAAGCACGAAGACTATCAGCAGCTAGGTAGTATGGATCAGGATGGAAGATAGTATGAAGCCAAACAACAACAATGTTCACACAATGAAGTCAATCAGATCATGCAAGCAGGCAATGACTTCACGAAGACAAACTGTAAGTAAAGAGAGGTAGAGGATAGAACCAGTTGCTTGGTGAGGACAAGGATTTGTTGGACCAGTTCTAGTTGCTGTGACAACTGTACGTCTGGTTAGGGAGGCTGAGATTCAACTCAGAAGACCGCATCTTCACCTTATTCCCCTTGAGCTAAGGACACACAGTCCACGCCCAATCACTCTGGTAAGGCTTCAAGGGAGACTTCCAAACCTTCACAGACTTCGTTCACCGGTGCTACCTCTTGAGCACTGCGTTGGTTTTCCCTTGAAGAGGAAAGGGTGATGCAGCAAAGTAGCATAAGTATTTCCCTCAGTTTTTGAGAAGCAAGGTATCAATCCAGTGGGATACTACACACAAGTCACCTCGCACCTACACAAACAAATAAGAACCGTGCAACCAACGCGATAAAGGGGTTGTCAATCCCTTCACGGCCACTTGCAAAACTGAGATCTGATAGGGATAATAAGATAAATATTTTTGGTATTTTTATGATATAGATTGAAAGTAAAGATTGCATAGCATTCATGATCTTTAATCTTAATTTTAATAGTAGGTTCCCACTCATCATAAAGTTTTTTAGGGATAGAAACATCTAATTCAAGCTTTTCTTCATAAGATTGCATTAAAGCATCAACGATATGTTTGGTAAAAGCTTTATTTTGACTATAAGCATGAGGAGAATTTAACACAGATTTCAACAAGGAAATACAATCTATCAAAGAGCAATTATCATAATTAAATCCCTTGAAATCCAAAATAGTTGGTTCATTGCTATGTAAAGTTTTGACCTCTTCAATCCCACTTTTACCAATTTTTGCATCAAGATCTAAAAACTCTGAATCATTGGGACACCTTTTAGCTAAAGTTGACTCATCTCCGGTCCCACCATTATCAAGATTCATATTGCAAAACAAAGATTTAATAGGAGACACATCAATAACTTTTAGATCTTCATCATTATTATCATGAAAACTAGAAGAACACGCTTTCATAAAGCAATCTTTTTTTGCACGCATCCTAGCGGTTCTTTCTTTGCACTCGTCAATGGAAATTCTCATGGCTTTGAGAGACTCATTGATATCATGCTTAGATGGAATAGATCTAAGTTTCAAAGAATCAACATCAAGAGAAATTCTATCCACGTTCCTAGCCAACTCACCAGTCTTAGACAAATTTTCTTCAATCAAAGCATTGAAACTCTTTTGCAAACTAATAAATTCTTTAATACTATATTCAAAATCAGAGGGCATCTTATTAAAATTTCCATAAGAGTTGTTGTAGGAATTAACATAATTATTAGAGGAATTACTAGGAAATGGCCTAGGGTTAAAGTTTCCTCTATACACGTTGTTACGAAAATTGTTCCTACCAACAAAATTCACATCCATAGATTCATTATTATTCTCAATCAAAGTAGACAAAGGCATATCATTAGGATCAGAAGAAACACTCTTATTAGCAAAAAATTTCATAAGTTCATCCATCTTTCCACTCAAAACATTAATTTCTTCTATAGCATGAACCTTTTTACTAGTAGATCTTTCAGTGTGCCATTGAGAATAATTAACCATAATATTATCTAGGAGTTTAGTAGCTTCTCCTAAAGTGATTTCCATAAAAGTGCCTCCCGCGGCCGAATCTAAAAGATTTCTAGAAGAAAAATTCAATCCAGCATAAAAAATTTGTATGATCATCCATAAATTCAAACCATGTGTAGGGCAATTACGTATCATTAATTTCATCCTCTCCCAAGCTTGTGCAACATGCTCATGATCAAGTTGCTTAAAATTCATAATGTCGTTTCTAAGAGAGATGATCTTAGCGGGAGGAAAATACTTAGAGATAAAAGCATCTTTGCAGTTATTCCAAGAATCAATACTATTTTTAGGCAAAGAGGAAAACCAAGTTTTACCACGATCTCTAAGGGAAAACGTAAATAGCTTCAATTTAACAATATAATTATCCACATCTTTCTTCTTTTGCATATCACATAGATCAACAAAGCTGTTTAGATGGGTAGCGACATCTTCACTAGGAAGGCCAGAAAACGGATCTTTCATAACAAGATTCAGCAAAGAAGTATTAATTTCACAAGATTCAGCATCGGTAAGCGGAGCAATCGGAGTGCTAAGAAAATCATTATTGTTGGTATTGGAAAATTCACACAATTTAGTATTATCTTGAGCCATTGTGACAAACAATCCAACGCACAAGTAAACAAGAGGCAAGCAAAAAGGAGGCGAATGGAAAAGAGTGTGAATAAAACGCCAAGGGTGAAGTGGGGGAGATGAATGGAAAATGGCAAATAATGTAATGCGAGGGATAAGAGTTTGTGATGGGTACTTGGTATGTCTTGACTTGACTTGGCGTATGTCAGATTTCGGGTTCCGGCAGACCCTTGAGGTTCGAACACTGGGGTGCGCGCGGAGACTTCGCTTCCTTCTTACCTGCACCCCTCCGCCTCGCTAAGATCTAAGCTATGGAAAGAACAACACAAGGGACACAGGGTTTATACTGGTTTGGGCCACCGTTGTGGTGTAATACCCTACTCCAGTGTGTGGCGTGGTGGATTGCCTCTTGGGCTGATGATGATGAATGATACAAGGAAGAACAGCCTCGCGAGGGTCTGTTCTTGGCTGTGGTGATGAACTGCTGGGAGGAGTTCAGCCACCCTTCTCTCTCTCTGATCGAACCCCCTCTCTAAAGAACCTCCTCTTCCGAACCCCCTTTGCTCTATGGGTGGCTGGTCCTATTTATAGAGGCCCTGATCCTCTTCCCAAATATCAAGCGGGAAGGGAGCCAACAATGGCAGGCTAATTTGAAGGGGGACAGCTAGTACTAGCTACCCTGACAAAAGTAGTCTTCGCCTGCACAAAGCTCTGGTGGTGACGCCGTCCTGGGCTCCATGATGACCCCCGTCTTACAGTCTTCCTGGTCTTGGTCTTGTTGCACCGAAATGGCAACCTTTGCCTGATGCCTCGGTACTCCGCGGCTGCGCTTGCCCCCTTTGCACCAAAGAGGAAAGGAGGACACTGCGCGGGCTGGCACCCGCCTGGCGCCCTTGGTCGTCATGGCTTGTGTCACGGGCACCTCGTGAGGTACCCCGCCTTGATCTCTCCGCCCCCTCGCGAGCCAGCCTGATGAGGCCATGCCCGAGGAAGCTCCCTGTCATCCGCCCCGTGAGGCTTGGCCCCTCGCGAGGGTCTTGGGTCTGTGTTGATGAAGATGGGCCGTGCTCGGCACCCCTTTCAGCCATGCCGCAGGCCGCAGGCAGGCAAGTCTGGGGACCCCCATTCCTAGAACGCCGACAGTAGCCCCCGGGCCCAAGGCGCGCCCGGACTTGGCCGTGCAGGGAGGCAGAAGGGCAAGAGCGAAGCGCCGCGGGCCCTAACAGCCTGCGGTCTTGGGTGCCACGTGGCGGTTGATTGGACGTGGGCGTCTCCACTTCCCCATGGCGCCTCGGCAACTGCACGGACTGGACAAGTCCCTGCATGCAAAGCGGGTCATGATTATCTGTGATAGTGGGGGCCGACGGTGGGCCCTCGCCGGCTATTAGTATGGATTGGCGCGCGCCCTTCCATTTCATTCCCCCTTGCTTCTCCTTCTTCTTCATGGCACCGATGAGGAGGTTCTCGGCCGCAGAGAAGGGGAAGGCTCACCAGGTAGAGCCTGCCTCTTCCCCGCCCAAGCGCGGACGAGGGCGCCCTCGCAAGCATCCTGTGGCCTCCATGGCAGCTCCCCACGGCCGCGGAGACGATTCCCAGCATGGTGACGGTCGGACTGCTGCGGCCGGGGACGCGCTTTGGTCGCGCGTCCCCCTAGGCCGCGCTTTCGCGCTGCAGAGGTGCTGTCGGAGTTCGTCGTGTGGTCGGCGGAGCCGACTAGCACCCGGCTTCCACTTCCTCGCTTCCTCCTCGGCGAGCTTCCGGCCGGTGCCCCGGGCGGCCTCTGGCTCCAGGCTGACGGCTGCTGTTGCCGGGCCTCATGGGCTTCACTGGAGGTTTCCGCAGCTGGGGTGAGGCGGGCTGCGCCTGACTTGTTCTTTCTTTTCCTTTTTCCTGCGCAAAAAGACAGTAGTACGGAGCCCCAAGGGGGCGTGTTTGGGTTATTGCTGTTAATCATCATTTGCTTCCGTTATCGTGCCTTCCGGCTTCGTGCCCGCGCGTGGGTAGCTCCCGGCCCCAGCCGTGGGGGGCGACCGACCCAGGCCCTGTGTTCGTGTCGCGGTGCCCGTGGGGCATGGACTGGAGGGGTGCTCCTGCAATGGACCCAGGTCACGAAACCCTTGAATGACTAGGGTAGGAACACTCGCGAGGGCGCTCGGCTCCCCCTTCCCTCGCGAGGCCTTGCAAAAGAGAAATCGAGGCAGGAGAGCGAAAAGTCGAAGAACCACAAGCCAAAGACGGCGACAACTTCAATAAAACCTCGAATGAGAAGGAACAAGCCAACTGCGGAAAGCAAATGAAAAGTCGCGTCCGGCACCTAATCTAGTCTTCGAAGTCTTCTCACCAGCACGGAGCTAAGTGCTGCCACTGGGCGTGGGAGGGAGCCCCAGGGCCTGAGGCCGGCGCTCCTGAGACTCCGGGGCGTGTACAGCCCCAACTCATTATTACGTGAGAGTGTCACGGGCGGCGAGCTTCACAGGTGTTGGCCTTCTTCACAGGCTCCGGGCCTTTTCCAAAACGCGACAGCTTCACATGCATTCGCCTTCTTCACAGGCTCCGGGCCTTTTCCAAAACGCGACAGCTTCATAGGCATTCGCCTTCTTCACAGGCTCCGGGCCTTTTCCAAAACATGACAGCTTCACAGGCATTCGCCTTCTTCACAGGCTCCGGGCCTTTTCCAAAACGCGACGGCTTCACAGGCATTCGCCTTCTTCACAGGCTCGGGGCCTTTCTAGGGGTAGAACCTCCGGAGGTGCTGGATGTTCCATGCGTTCTGGACTGGTGCCCCCTCCTGAGTCTCCAAGCGCGCGGAGCCGGGCCTGGAAACATGAACAACTTTGAACGGGCCCTCCCACATGGGAGAGAGCTTGTGTAGCCCCTCCCTGGAGAGAACCCGCCTGAGCACGAGGTCTCCTACCTTGAGAGTTCTGGGGCGGATGTTGCGGCAGTGATATCGTCGCAGTGCTTGTTGGTACCTCGCCGCTCGCAGCGCGGCTTTTTGGCGACGTTCCCCCCCCCCAGCATGAGGTCCATCCCCCGCATGGCGTCCTGCTGCGCCTCGTCGAACGCCAGGACCCACGCGGAGCGACGTCTGACCTCGTGAGGGAGGACCGCTTCGGCTCCGTAGACCAGGAAGAACGAGGTCTCTCCAGTCGGCTTGGTCGCGGTTGTGCTTATGGACCACAACACGGACTGAAGCTCGTCGTACCAACCTCTACCGCAGGCCTCCAGCTTCTTCTTGAACGTCCTGGTCTTGAGGCCCCTCAGGACCTCCGCGTTGGCTCGCTCAGCCTGGCCGTTGCTTCGGGGGTGCGCCACCGAAGCATAGCATATCTGCATTCCAAGGTTAGCACGGTATGTTTTGAAGAGGTTACTGGTGAACTGCGAACCGTTGTCCATGATGATGCGGTTCGGCACCCCGAACCGGCTCACGATGCCCTTGATGAACTTGACCGCGGAGCCCGCGGGAATGGTGCGGACAGCCTCTACTTCAGCCCACTTGGTGAACTTGTCCACGGCGACGTAGAGGTAGCGGTAGCCCCCTGGCGCCCGAGGAAACGGGCCCAAGATGTCCAGCCCCCACACTGCGAATGGCCACGAAAGGGGTATAGTCTGCAGGCCTCCTGCTGGCTGATGGATCTGCTTGGCATGGAACTGGCAGGACTCACAAGCTTTCACTAGTTCGACGACGTCATTGAGCACGGTGGGCCAATAAAACCCACTGCGGAACGCCTTGCCGACGAGGGTCCGTGATGATGAATGATGCCCACAGTCTCCGCCGTGTATATCTTCCAGCAGTTCCTTCCCATGCTCCCTGGGGATGCAGCGCAGGGATACATCATTTGGTTGCTTCCGGTAGAGCTCTCCATCCTTGATGTAGTATGCCGTGGCCTGGCGTGCCACTCGCTCCGCTTCCTCCTCCTTCTCCAGCAGGGTCCCTTGTGTTAAGTAACTCTGGAGCTCCGTGATCCAACATCCCTCCTGAGGTTCCATCGTCAGGAGCAGGCGTGCTCCTGAGGCCGGGCCATAGGCCGGGGCTCCTGAGGCAGGTGGCTGGGGGAGCTCCTCCCGGGGCTGAGCCGTATGTGATAATGACGGCAGGGCCGAGGGCTTGAAGAGCCGCTCCTCGAAAACGCCAGGCTCCTGAGGTAGCCGCCTGGACGCCCGTTTGGTGATGTCGCCGGCCTCCTGATTGGTGCCACGGGGCACATGCTGCAACTCCAACCCCCAGAACTGTTTCTCCATCCTGCGGACCTCCGCAAGGTAGGCCTCCATGTGCTCATCCTTCGGCTTGTACACCTTGTTGGAGAAATTGACGAGGAGCTGCGAATCACCCTTGATGGTGAGGCGTTTCACCCCCAAGGCAGCTGCGGCCTTCAAGCCCGCAATTAATCCTTCATACTCCGCTATGTTGTTGGAGACCTTTTCACCTTGCTGGAAACAGAGCTGCACAGCATAGTAGAGCTTGTCCTAAGTGGGCGATATAAGCACCGCCCCAGCCCCAGCGCCATGCCTGGAGAACGCTCCATCGAAGTACATGACCCAGCCTTTTGGCGCCTCGCTTCCCGGGGAGAGGGACCGATCCTCATCGTCCTTGAGGCCTGGTGCCTCCGTCCATTCTGCCACAAAATCCGCCAACGCTGCTCCCTTGATGACTCTGGTCGTGCTGAATTCGAGCTGAAACGCTTGCAGTTCTATGTTCCACTCAGCGACCCTTCCAGCTGAGTTAGGGCTCCTGAGCACTCTCTCCAGGGGGTATGACGAGGCGACCTTGATGGGGTGACCCTGAAAATAGTGCCGCAGCTTGCGCGAGGCCACCAGCAGCGCGAGGAGGAGTTTCTGAGGCATGGGGTACCGTGCCCTCGCATCCCGCAACACCGTGCTGATGAAGTACACCAGGTGCTCTACGAGGTTGGGTGCATCAGTATCGGTGGCTCCCTTCGGAGACCACGGCGCCTCTTGAGGCGATGAGGCCTTCCGAGGCTGGCCATTTGGGGGAGGGGCCTCTTCCGCCTCCGATGCACTCCCCTACGGCGACTGATCCTCCTCAGCCGCGGTGGCGGTTTCTGTGGGTCTTCCTTGCTCCTGCTTTGCCTTGTTCTGGGCTACCGTTGCGGTTTTGATTCGACGCTCCTCTCTAACCGCCACCAGGGCTGCGCTGGCGGAGTACGGAGTGGCGGCGAGGTAAAGCACCAGGGGCTCTTGAGGGCGCGGAGCCACCATGACCGGTGGGCTGGTCAGGTATCTCTTGAGATCCTGGAACGCCTTGTCGGCCTCTTCAGTCCACTCAAAGGGCCCCTTTTTCTTCATTAGCTGGAAGAAGGGCAGCGCTCGTTCCCCCAACTTGGAGATGAAGCGCCCTAGCGCGGTCACGCGCCCAGTGAGCTTCTGCATTTCTCTGAGGGTCTTCGGAGGGCTCATGTCTTCCACCGCCTTGACCTTTTCCGGGTTAGCCTCGATGCCTCGGTGGGACACGAGGAAACCCAAGAGCTTGCCCGAGGGGACTCCGAACACACACTTCTCTGGGTTGAGCCGTAGGTTCACTGCGTTGAGGCTCGCGAAGGTTTCCTCCAGGTCTTGTATCAGGGTCCTGTCCTCCCGAGACTTTACCACAATGTCATCGACGTAAGCTTCAACATTCTTCCCGAGCTGCGGGCCCAAGGTGATGTGCATCAGCCGCTGAAAGGTCGCCCCAGCGTTACGCAGCCCGAACGGCATGCACGTGTAGCAGTATACCCCACACGGGGTTAGGAAGGCTGTCTTTTCGACGTCTTCTACCGCCATCTTGATTTGGTGATACCCAGAAAAGGCATCCAAGAAGCATAGCAGGTCGCATTCCGCGGTGAAATCGACGATCTGGTCGATGCGGGGAAGCAGGAACGGATCTTGCGGGCATGCTTTGTTGAGGTTGGTGAAGTCGACACACATGCGCTCCTTCCCTCCCTTCTTTGGCACAACGACAGGGTTGGCCAACCAATCTGGGTATCGGACCTTGCGAATGACCCCAGCAGCTTCTAATTTGCGGGTCTCTTGGACGATGAAGGCTTGCTTTTCTGTGGACTGCCGCCTGGCCTTCTGCTTCACAGGGCGCACATTGGGGCACACATTGAGGTGATGCTCGATTACTCTCCTAGGGATCCCTGCCAACTGGTCAGGCTCCCAAGCGAATACCTTCTTGTTTGCGCGCAGGAACCCGACCAGGGCCTCCTCTTGCTCGGGTTTGAGGTTGGCGCCTATGGTGAAAGTGGTGTTGGTGGACCCGTCCTCAACGATGGGTATCTGCTTGGTTTCTGCCTTGTCCTGGGTGAACAACTGTTTCTTCTTGGCGGGTGCAGCCCCATTGGGCTCGCGGGTCTCCAAGTCGGCGGGCCGCGCCGACGCTGCCGTCTTGAAGGCGAGCTTGAGCACCCGCAGCGCGTCTCTGGTGTCCCCGTGCACGGTGAGGACACCGCTGCTCCCGGGCATCTTCATGAGGTTGTACGTCGGGTGTGTCGCGGCCATGAATTGGGCCAGTGCTGGGTAGCCGAGGATGGCATTGTAGGGGAGGCCGATGGGGGCGATGTCGAAGTCGACCAGCTCCGTCCGGAAGTTGTTGTAGGTGCCGAAGGTTACTGGGAGCCGGATCTATCCCAAGGAGCTGGATGACCCACCCCCAACGCCTAAGAAGGGCTGGCTGGGTTGCAGCCGTTCCAGGGGTATGCAGAGGAGGTCGAAGGCCTCGACCGAGAGCATGCTGAGGCCCGCACCGCCGTCGATGAGAGTTCTGGTGATGGCCACCTGGCAGATGCTGGGGGTGCACATCATGGGGAGCACACCCGAGCAGGCCAAGTTGGGGGGGTGGTCCTCCGAGCTGAAGGTCAGGCCGGCCTTGGGCGCCGCCCGGTCCGAGAGATCCCCCTGCCGCGTGGAAGCGGCGCTGACCCGACGGATGAACAGCTTGACGTGGTGACTTATAAGCGGCGCCTGCGAGCCGCCCAGAAGGGCCGCGACGACCGGGGGTGTTGGTGTAGCGCGATGGGCGGGGAAGAGGCCGCGGGGCTCTTCCCAAGAGGCCACAGAGGCTGCCGGCGGGTGGAGCAGCCATGTGCGCGGAGCGCAGGTGGGGGCCATGGGGAGCCAGTTGGCCATGACCCTATCGTCACCTCCAGCTTTGAGGAGGGCCTCCTCGCTCGCTGGCAAGAAGGCCAGCGGATCTGTCGCGCCGCCGTAGCGCGGCGGCGTCATTGGCTTGAACTTGTCCGGCCACCGTACCCGTTGCAGGGCTGGGGCCAGGGCTCGGAGCCCCCTGGCCCCCGTGCTGGCGCCGGCAGCCGTAGCGGGCGACGCGCTGCTCATTGCGAGGCAGGTCGCGGCGGTGGCGGAAGAGAAAACTCCGGTGCACCCCTACCTGGCGCGCCAAATGTCGGATTTCGGGTTCCGGCAGACCCTTGAGGTTCGAACACTGGGGTGCGCGCAGAGACTTCGCTTCCTACTTACCTGCACCCCTCCGCCTCGCTAAGATCTAAGCTATGGAAAGAACAACACAAGGGACACAGGGTTTATACTGGTTCGGGCCACTGTTGTGGTGTAATACTCTACTCCAGTGTGTGGTGTGGTGGATTGCCTCTTGGGCTGATGATGATGAATGATACAAGGAAGAACAGCCTCGCGAGGGTCTATTCTTGGCTGGGGTGATGAA
This sequence comes from Triticum urartu, assembly GCF_056163025.1. Classification (NCBI taxonomy): domain Eukaryota; kingdom Viridiplantae; phylum Streptophyta; class Magnoliopsida; order Poales; family Poaceae; genus Triticum; species Triticum urartu. Next base: position 126,081,141 of record NC_141874.1, on the reverse strand, counting down.
CTGCTGGGAGGAGTTCAGCCACCCTTCTCTCTCTCTCTGATCGAACCCCCTCTCTAAAGAACCTCCTCTTCCGAACCCCCTTTGCTCTGTGGGTGGCTGGTCCTATTTATAGAGGCCCTGGTCCTCTTCCCAAATATCGAGCGGGAAGGGAGCCAACAATGGCGGGCTAATTTGAAGGGGGACAGCTAGTACTAGCTACCCCAACAAAAGTAGTCTTTACCTGCACAAAGCTCTGATGGTGACGCCGTCCTGGGATCCACGATGACCTTCGTCTTACAGTCTTCCTGGTCTTGGTCTTGTTGCACCAAAATGGCAACCTTTGCCTGATGCCTCGGTACTCCGCGGCTGCGCTTGCCCCCTTTGCACCAAAGAGGAAAGGAGGACACTGCGCGGGCTGGCACCCGCCTGGCGCCCTTGGTCGTCATGGCTTGCGTCACGGGCAACTCGTGAGGTACCCCGCCTTGATCTCCCCGCCCCCTCGCGAGCCAGCCTGATGAGGCCGTGCCTGAGGAAGCTCCGTGTCGTCCGCCCCGCGAGGCTTGGCCCCTCGCGAGGGTCTTGGGTCTGTGTTGATGAAGATGGCCGTGTTGGGCCCCCCTTTGAGCCACGCCGCAGGCCGCAGGCAGGCAAGTCTGGGGACCCCCGTTCCCAGAACGCCGATAGCGTAGATCTCCCCGGCAACGGCGCCAGAAATCCTTCTTGCTACCTCTTGAGCACTGCGTTGGTTTTCCCTTGAAGAGGAAAGGGTGATGCAGCAAAGTAGCATAAGCATTTCCCTCAGTTTTTGAGAACTAAGGTATCAATCCAGTAGGAGACTACACGCAAGTCGCCTCACACCTACACAAACAAATAAGAACCTTGCAACCAACGCGATAAAGGGGTTGTCAATCCCTTCACGGCCACTTGCAACAGTGAGATCTGATAGAGATAATAAGATAAATATTTTTGGTATTTTTATGATATCGATTGAAAGTAAAGATTGCAAAGTAAAATAGATTGGAAACTTACATGATAGAAAATAGACCCGGGGCCATAGGTTTCACTAGTGGCTTCTCTCAAAATAGCATAAGTATTACGGTGGGTGAGCAAATTACTGTCGAGCAATTGATAGAAAAGTGCATAATTATGAGAATATCTAGGCATGATCATGTATATAGGCATCACGTCCGCGACAAGTAGACCGAAAAGATTTTGCATCTACTACTATTACTCCACACATCGACCGCTATCCAGCGTGCATCTAGAGTATTAAGTTCATAAGAACAGAGTAACGCATTAGGCAAGATGACATGATGTAGAGGGATAAACTCAAGAAATATGATATAAAACCATCTTTTTATCCTCGATGGCAACAATACAATACGTGCCTTGCTGCCCCTGCTGTCACTGGGAAAGGACACTGCAAGATTGAACCCAAAGCTAAGCACTTCTCCCATTGCAAGAAAGATCAATCTAGTAGGCCAAACCAAACTGATAATTCAAAGAGACTTGCAAAGATAACAAATCATACATAAAAGAATTCAGAGAAGAACCAAATATTGTTCATAGATAATCTTGATCATAAACCCACAATACATCGGATCCCGACAAACACACCGCAAAAAGAATTACATCAAATAGATCTCCAAGAAGATCGAGGAGAACTTTGTATTGAGATCCAAAGAGAGAGAAGAATCCATCTAGCTAATAACTATGGACCTGAAGGTCTGTGGTAAACTACTCACACATCATCGGAGAGGCTATGGTGTTGACGTAGAAGCCCTCCATGATCGATTCCCCCTCCGGCGGAGCGCCGAAAAAGGCCCCAAGATGGGATCTCACAGGTACAGAAGGTTGCGGCGGTGGAAATAGGGTTTCGTGGTGCTCTCAGATGTTTTCGGGGTATATGAGTATATATAGGCGAAAGAAGTCGGCCAGAGGAGCCATGAGGGTGGGGGGGGGGCGCCTGCCCCCTGATAACCCACAAGTATAGGGGATCGCAACAGTTTTCGATAAGTAAGAGTGTCGAACCCAACGAGGAGCTAAAGGCAGAACAAATATTCCCTCAAGTTCTATCGACCATCGATACAACTCTACGCACGCTTGATGTTCGCTTTACCTAGAACAAGTATGAAACTAGAAGTACTCCCTCCGTTCCTTTTTACTCTGCATATTAGGTTTGTCCGAAGTCAATCTCATCCAACTTTGACCAAGTTTATATAAAAATTAGACATTCACATAACAACACCAATATCATTACATTCATCTTGGAATATATTTTCATATTATATTTATTATATATTATAGATGTTAATAATTTCTAATATAAATGTGGTCAAACTTTGCAAAGTTTGACTTTCGGCAAATCCAATGTGCAGAGTAAAAAGGACCGGAGGGAGTACTTTGTAGGTGTTGTTGGATAGGTTTGCAAGATAATAAAGATTACGTAAATAAAAAGTAGGGGCTGTTTAGGCAAAGACACAACTAAGTTAGTTTTAGAAAAGAGCTTTTTGTTACGAGAAAGTTATTTGTCCCTAGGCAATCGATAACTAGACCGGTAATCATTATTGCAATTTTATATGAGGGAGAGGCATAAGCTAACATACTTTCTCTACTTGGATCATATGCACTTATGATTGGAACTCTAGAAAGCATCCGCAACTACTAAAGATCATTAAAGTAAAACCCAACCATAGCATTAAAGCATCAAGTCGTCTTTATCCCTGTCGGTGTCAAAACCGGCGGATCTCGGGTAGGGGGTCCCGAACTGTGCGTCTAAGGCAGATGGTAACAGGAGGCAGCGAACACGATGTTTTACCCAGGTTCGGGCCCTCTTGATGGAGGTAAAACCCTATGTCCTGCTTGATTTATTCTTGATGATATGAGTATTACAAGAGTGGATCTAGCACGAGATCAGAGAGGCTAAACCCTAGAAGCTAGCCTATGGTATGATTGTATGTTGTCCTACGGACTAAAACCCCCTGGTTTATATAGACACCAGAAAGAGCTAGGGTTACACAAGGTCGGTTACAAAGGAGGAGATATACATATCCATATTGCCTAGCTTGCCTTCCACACCAAGTAGAGTCCCATCCGGACACGAGACGAAGTCTTCAATCTTGTATCTTCATAGTCTAATAGTCCGGCCAAAGGATATAGTCCGGCTGTCCGGAGACCCCCTAATCCAGGACTCCCTCAGTAGCCCCTGAACCAGGCTTCAATGACGATGAGTCCGGCGCACAGTATTGTCTTCGGCATTGCAAGGCGGGTTCCTCCTCCAAATACACCACGGAAAAATTTGAATACAAGGATAGTGTCCGACCCTGCAAAATAAGTTCCACATACCACCGTAGAGATAATAATATTTCCACAAATCTTGACACATCTTATCAACAAAAGTTTCGAGGCCGGTTGTCGGTGTCAAAACCGGTTGATCTCGAGTAGGGGGTCCCGAACTGTGCGTCTAAGGCGGATGGTAACAGGAGGCAGGGACACGATGTTTTACCCAGGTTCGGGCCCTCTTGATGGAGGTAAAACCCTATGTCTTGCTTGATTTATTCTTGATGATATGAGTATTACAAGAGTTGATCTACCACAAGATCGGAGAGGCTAAACCCTAGAAGCTAGCCTATGGTATGATTGTCTGTTGTCCTACGGACCAAAACCCTCCGGTTTATATAGACACCAGAGGGGGCTAGGGTTACACAAGGTCGGTTACAAAGGAGGAGATATCCATATCCGTACTGCCTAGCTTGCCTTCCACGCCAAGTAGAGTCCTATCCGGACACAGGACGAAGTCTTCAATCTTGTATCTTCATAGTCCAACAGTCCGGCCAAAGGATATAGTCCGGCTGTCCGGAGACCCCCTAATCCAGGACTCCCTCAGTAGCCCCTGAACCAGGCTTCAATGACGATGAGTCCGGCACACAGTGTTGTCTTCGGCATTGCAAGGCGGGTTCCTCCAACGAACGCATCACAGAAGAGTTTGAATACCAGGATAGTGTCTGACCCTGCAACATAAATTCCACATACCACCGTAGAGAGAATAATATTTCCACATATCTAATCTGCTGACTTGTTTTGGCAACATGACACTATGCCATGGCCCGCTGATTATTCAAACCGTTTCCTTTAACTAGCCCCGCACATAACACGAGGCAGTTTTTCGACACGTCTTGTCAAAGCAGAGATCGTGTCCCCCTTATTACGGGATTCTCATCAATACGGGCATGGGTAACCCAACCACGCCTAGGACTCCTAGATTTTAGGCAAGTCCCAAACGGCCACGAGGAGGATGCTTGATATTCACCCTCTTTATAAAGGGTCAAGGTTTTTACTTTTTTCCTCCCGTGCTCAATCGAATCCTTCCCCCGCCTCGAGTTCCAACACCCAAAGCCCAGGTCAGGTGCTTCAGACCTTCAATCATGTCCGGATCCAGCCTCCAGGGCAGGTGGATGCCCTCCTCCATCACGGAAGAGGATATCAAGAAGTGAGGGAGGCAAGATACTTGACCGCCGAAGTCTCGCATCGGCTGCCTGCCCGAGGGCAGGTCGTCCCTTCTCCCGAACCCAACAAGGACGTCGTGTTCATCTCCCACTTCCTCCGAGGACTAGGCCTCACTCTGGATCCCTTCGTAAGGGGTTTGATGTTCTATTACGGGCTTGATTTCCATGATCTAGCCCCGGATTCCTTTCTTCACATTTCGGCATTTATTGTCATATGTGAGGCCTTCCTCTGTATTACCCCTCACTTCGGTCTGTGGCTCAAGACCTTTGATGTGAAGCCGAAGACGGTCGAGGGGCAATATGCAGCGTGCGGAGGTGCATTAATAAGCAAGATTGCTGGAGCTCCATGGCCAAAAGGTTCCTTTCAAGAGGGGTCCGGTGTTGGAAATATGCCCTAGAGGCAATAATAAATTAGTTATTATTATATCATATTTCATTGTTCATGATAATCGTTTATTATCCATGCTAGAATTGTATTGATAGGAAACTCAGATACATGTGTGGATACATAGACAACACCATGTCCCTAGTAAGCCTCTAGTTGACTAGCTCGTTGATCAATAGATGGTTATGGTTTCCTGACCATGGACATTGGATGTCGTTGATAACAAGATCACATCATTAGGAGAATTATGTGATGGACGAGACCCAATCCTAAGCCTAGCACAAAGATCGTGTAGTTCGTATGCTAAAGCTTTTCTAATGTCAAGTATCATTTCCTTAGACCATGAGATTGTGCAACTCCCGGATACCGTAGGAGTGCTTTGGGTGTACCAAACGTCACAACGTAACTGGGTGGCTATAAACGTTCACTACAGGTATCTCCGAAAGTGTCTGTTGGGTTGGCACGAATCGAGACTGGGATTTGTCACTCTGTGTAACGGAGAGGTATCTCTAGGCCCACTCGGTAGGACATCATCATAATGTGCACAATGTGACCAAGGAGTTGATCACGGTATGATGTGTTACGGAACGAGTAAAGAGACTTGCCGGTAACGAGATTGAACAAGGTATCGGGATACCGACGATCGAATCTCGGGCAAGTATCGTACCGATAGACAAAGGGAATTGTATACGGGATTGATTGAATCCTTGAAATCGTGGTTCATCCGATGAGATCATCATGGAGCATGTGGGAGGGAACATGGGTATCCAGATCCCGCTGTTGGTTATTGACCGGAGAGTTGTCTCGGCCATGTTTGCATGACTCCCGAGCCCGTACGGTCTACACACTTAAGGTTCGATGACGCTAGGGTTATAGGGAATAGATGTACGTGGTTACCGAATGTTATTCGGAGTCCCGGATGAGATCCCGGACGTCACGAGGAGTTCCGGAATGGTCCGGAGGTAAAGATTTATATATGGGAAGTCATCATACGGTCACCGGAATAATTCGGGGGTTACCGGTATTGTACCGGGACCACCGGAGGGGTTCCGGGGGTCCACCAGGAGGGTCCACCTGCCCCGGAGGGCCCTATGGGATGTGTGTGGAGAGGGACCAGCCCCTTAGTGGGCTGGGCGCCTCCCCCCTAGGGCCCATGCGCCTAGGGTTTGGGGAACCCGAAAGGAGTGGCACCCCCTTGCCTTGGGGGGCAAGGCAACCCTCCTTGGCCGCCGCCCCCTCCTAGATTGGATCTGAGGGGGCCGGGCCCCCTCTCCCTTGCCCCTATATATATGCGGGGGCTGGGAGGGCAGCCGCACCCAAGTTCTGGCGCAGCCTTCCCCCTCTCCCAAGTCCTCCTCCTCTCCCGCGGTGCTTGGCGAAGCCCTGCTGGATTGCCACGCTCCTCCTTCACCACCACGCCGTCGTGCTGCTGCTGGATGGAGTCTTCCCCAACCTCTCCTTCTCCCCTTGCTGGTTCAAGGCGTAGGAGATTTCACTGGGCTGCACGTGTGTTGAACGCGGAGGCACCGTGGTTCGGCGCTTAGATCGGAATCAACCGCGATCTGAATCGCTATGAGTACGACTCCTTCATCCGCGTTCTTGCAACGCTTCTGCTTAGCGATCTACAAGGGTATGTAGATGCACTCTCCTTCCCCTCGTTGCTAGATTACTCCATAGATTGATCTTGGTGATGCGTAGAAAATTTTAAATTTCTGCTACGATTCCCAACATCCGGATTATGGCAAAGGGAGTGGTTCTATATCACCGCTCCCCGAAGTGCCAAGTGGGTAGCTCCCCCTGCCTTTCGCTTGGGCCCACCGCCACAACTGATGTCATGGATCGGCAGGGGGCTGAGCTGGGGTCCAGCCAAGGATGTGCCCATACTGCAGAACCGCATCAAGGATCTCTTTGAGGGAGATTTTAGTTTGGTTATGGTAGTGCAAGTCATGCTGGTTCGTCAAGTCGAGCCTTGCAAATGCCGGCCCCTCCGTTTATGGGAATTCAACCCAGAAGGACCGCGTGCTATTCAGAATTTCCTCGGCCTGGCGCACGAGGAGATGTACAAGTCGTTCTTCGGACCCCAGATAGAGTGACCGGACACCTCCGAGGACGTGGACCTAAGCAGCAACCGCACCGCGGACCAAGTAAGTAACCCTCTAGCCGAACACACCGTCTTTCTGTTATCATGACATCATCCTGAAAGATCGCTCTTTGACCAGCACTGGATAGCAAAGGAGAAGATGATCTGGTGTTCGGCCCCCCTTCCCGAAGGCTTGGACAATCGAGTGCTGGAAAAGATGCTCGAGCCAGCACCTTGCCTGGTGCCCGCAAAGGAAGATGAAGGGGGGAGTAAAGAGGGCCAAAGTGGGCTTCCACCGCTATCTGTTCCCACCGAGGGAACGAGCGCCTTTGTGAGGGAGGATAGCCAAGAGAAGGAGTCTGACATTCCTTCGCCCCGGGGGAGGAAGAGGACTACCTCTGATGATCCGGAAACCAAGGTTTCCAAATGGGAGAAGAAAACTCCACCAGAGGGTCCCGTCTCGGAGGGTGCTTTTGCCGCACAAAGTTCATGCAGGGATCAGCCCTCTAACGAGTCGTAAGTGATCAAAATTTACTTAATAGTAGAGATACTCTACCTTACTTCCGAGGAAAATAACCGAAGCGTTTATCTTGTAGTTCGGATCTTAGCCCTTCTCAACAGAGCTCGTCTTCAGGGGACCTTCTTCCGGAGATGATGGAGAGCGAAACGCCTCCCCCGGACTCCCCCGCTCAAGAAGTAAGCGACCTTGAAGTGTCGTCATGGAGGGCCTCTCCGGATCCGGTGAGGCCAGAAGATAATCCCATATTCACCCAAAGTCCCCAGCGTCCGGATCTTGAAGAGGGCAGACAAAGAGTCCGACGCCGTCTGGTATGCAGTCGGACGTACTGAGGGATCTGCTGAAGCGAGCGACCATCTCGGAAGAACACCGTGCGTTGATGGGTACGATGATGGAAAGGATTTCGTCCGCCGAAAGCGGGTTGCATGACGCCTTTATGAGTCTACTAACGGGCTTTGAGGTACGTAAAATGATATACCTTTGTGATGGTACCGCACATTTTTAGATGTGCCCGGTGTAGATAGTAGCCCATGAGACTCTGGTTGTCACCGAGAACAGTGGCAAATAGAGGATCGTAGTCCTAGGTAATAACCATTCCGACTTTATGTGCAGGTGGTGGAAGCTCCAGTGGCTAGCCGGACTCATGAGTTTGCCGAACTAAAGCGGCAACTGGGTGCGGCGGATGCCGAAATCGAGCTTGTTAACAAGCGGCATGACGAGGCACAGGGTAAGTGATATTTTATGGTGACTGTCACATAGTAAGAGCAGTGTGATGCCAGTATCTTTACTATGATGTGACTACAGATGGAGCTGCCACCGCGGAGACCCTTCGGGCGGAACTTGCCCGAGCCAAAGAACAAGCAAGGAGTAGTAATGCGGCTGCTTTGAAGGTGGCCGAAGAGTTAAGAGCCGAGAAGGCCACGCATTGCGAGAGCAAAGAGAAAATGGCCAATATGGCTATAGAGTTTAAAAGATACTGCGGACCGTTGTCAGGTCCTTGAAGAAGAAAACCTAACGAAGGCGACGGACCTCGAAAAGGCCACGATGGCGACCAAAGACACCCGCTCTGCCATGAGAGCGAAGAAGGAGGATCTGCGTGAAGCCAGTGATATTGTGGCTGGGAAGCCCTTTTTGCTGTGGAGGAAGTTCAGAGATCCGCGGTACACCCCTCTGGATCGGCTGTGGAGTTCAGCAGACGCATATCTGGATTTGACGACGAGTGCTGTCGATGCGGCCGAATACTTTCGGGATCAAACAGATTGTGAAGTGGACAAGCTATTCTGGTCACAGTTTAACATTCCAGAGTGTCCGCTTCTGCTAACTGATTAGCTTGCCGAATGGGCCGAACTCAATAGATTGTCCGGACTTGCCATGAGGTCCGTTGTAGATCATCTGTGGCCGGAAAAACCGAAGCCGAACAGCTATTTTAGCTTAGTGCAGCAGTTCCTTTGTGCTGTGCAGCGCATCAATGCGATGAAGAGGTCGGCGTGCATAGAAGGCTCGTGAATGGCCCTTGCCCGTGTCAAAGCATACTGGGTGGAAATGGATGCTACCACTGTTGCGGCGCAGGGTTCGGCCATAGGCCGAGTGGCTGCCGAGCACTATTTTGAAGAAGTTCTTGAGGGTGCTCGTTTGATAGAGGCCCAGTGCTCGAAGAATATTATGTTTGAGTGACATGTATTCCCATTGTAAAAACAATGTTTTATTAATTTTATCAAGGCTGTATTTATACTTTTGCCCGAAAGTATTGTGATGCCTCCTGTGCGGCCATTTTATGTATACATGTATATAACCTAAAAGATTGCAGTCGTCAGCTTCAGCCCCCACGTATATAATGCGGGGGTGTTCGCAGAAGACGCGTATTCACACTTAATCCAACGTCTTGGTCCTACTAAGGAGGTGAGAGCGCAGTGAACTAGGCAACCGGACTATAATGCTTTAACACTTTCACTTAGCCATAGGAGTTTGACAGTAGGACTACTATATAGCCCCTGGTGGCACCGCACTCACCCGAGTTTCGGGTGCGTACATGCCCGGCTGGGAAACAACCCTTCGTTAAGGCGGAGGAATTCTAGGATTCTAATAGGTCATCGAGTGGTTGACCAGTCTCACGCTATATCATGACAGTCAGTTTTTGGCTTTCTCTATTGAGGTGCTCGTCCGGATGAACCAGGGCACAACCGCAGTAGTTCTCCTGGTGCCGCCTTAGCCGATAGAGCGGAACGTAAGGCAGCAAAACACAGGAGCTGGGCAAACCCAACATTTGACCCAAGACATGATCCGGAGCTGATGCATATAAGGCCAAACTCGCGACGCCGAACACTCCCTAAGGTATTCGGTCTTTATGGTGTAAACCGGGCCTAAACAGTGCCCTTTGTAAGAAGCCCCTAGTGTCCAGGTACGTGTGTTGTTCTGACGTGGCCACATGCCAAGACGTCAGCCTCCTTCTCAATTGTACTGAGAATCCGAGGGATGTGTATCAACAAGAGACAGTAAAAAAAGGTTGACGCAGGGTCTTAATCTAAAAAGAATCCTTGGAACGGGTCCCTGCTGCATGTCTGCACCTGTGTCTCCGTTGTGCCGTATCCTAGATGGGTGTAGCACGATTGTCATCTGTAAAAGAGAGGAGCTTAGGTGAAAAGTTGCCGTGCAAAAAGGTAGGTTTAAAGAAACCATCTACAGTTCAAGATGAGTAAAAATTGCCACTTGTCTGCGCGCGTTGAGCCCCTTGTATTTGTAATAGGGGTGTGGTCATCAAACCTGTACGAATTTCATATAGCTGCGCCGGACTCGTCTAACCGTGTCCGTGGTCTTGACGACCTATCAAATGTTTTAGTTGGTGAGGCCGTTTTAGTGTGCGGCTGCCACGGCAGCCGCATTCTTTTCGGCGCATAGGGATCGCTCAATATTTCCATTTACTGTAATGATGCCACGTGGACCGGGCATCTTAAGCGTGAGGGAAGCGTAATGCGGTATTGCGTTAAAGCGGGCAAAAGCTTCGCGTCCAAGTAGTGCTTGATAGCCACTTTGGAACGGAGCAATGTGGAAGGTTAAATTTTCGCTACGGAAGTTATCGGGGAAGCCGAATATAACCTCTAGTAGCAGGGAGCCCATGCAATGAGCCCCTGGCCCTGGCGTTACTCCTTTAAAGGTAGTGTTGTTGTGGCAAATTTTCGTTGGGCCTATCACCATTTTGCGGATTGTGTCCTGATATATCAGGTTTAACCTGCTGTCGCCGTCCATCAGGACTTGTGTGAAGTGGTATCCGTCAATTAATGGATCTAATACCAAGGCAGCCCACCCTGGATTCCGGATACTTGCTGAGTAATCCTGATGGTCGAAGGTGATCGGTTGAGACGGCCGTGGCAGAACTCCACGGTGATAGGCCCTTGGGCATGTTTGTTTGGGAGTGCTGCTATGCTTCTCCCCTTTATCACGTGTAACATGTTTACTGTTTTGACCTCTGGTGGAAATTTCTTCTGGTCCCCAGTGTTTTGCTTGCGAGGCTCATCCTCGTCTTCGCTTGGTGTATCCTGCCCCTTATGTTCGGCGTTGAGCTTGCCGGACTGCTTGAAGACCCAACATTCTCTGTGGGTATGATTTGCAGGTTTATCGGGGGTGCTATGGATCTGACTTATTTGGTCCAGAATTTTGTTTAAGCTGGACAGTTCATCTCTGGCGCCTTTAGAGGACGGCTTTTGCTGACCTGGCCGAGAGCTTCTGAACCTGGCATTTACCGCTGTTCTCTTCAGGCTGTCTTCTTTATTCTGGCGCTTATTATTTTTGCTGCGTCGTGATTTCCCGTTTCCATCTCTAACTTCGGATGTACTTGGGTCCCTGGTGCTGCACCGGGCTAACCAGCTGTCCTTGCCCGCGCAAAAGCAGGTCATGAGTCTTGTTAATGCTACCATTGTTCTTGGCTTTTCTTGGCAGAGGTTCCTGGCAAGCCATTCGTCTCGGACGCTGTGCTTAAAGGCTGCCAAGGCTTCAGCATCCGGACAGTCGACTATTTGGTTCTTTTTAGTAAGAAACCTGTTCCAAAGCTTTCAGGCTGACTCTCCAGGCTGTTGAGTTATTGTTGGAAATATGCCCTAGAGGCAATAATAAATTGGTTATTATTATATTTCCTTGTTCATGATAATCGTTTATTATCCATGCTAGAATTGTATTGATAGGAAACTCAGATACATGTGTGGATACATAGACAACACCATGTCCCTAGTAAGCCTCTAGTTGACTAGCTCGTTGATCAATAGATGCTTACGGTTTCATGACCATGGACATTGGATGTCGTTGATAACGGGATCACATCATTAGGAGAATGATGTGATGGACAAGACCCAATCCTAAGCCTAGCACAAGATCGTGTAGTTCGTATGCTAAAGCTTTTCTAATGTCAAGTATCATTTCCTTAGACCATGAGATTGTGCAACTCCTGGATACCGTAGGAGTGCTTTGGATGTGCCAAACGTCACAACGTAACTGGGTGGCTATAAAGGTGCACTACGGGTATCTCCGAAAGTGTCTGTTGGGTTGGCACGAATCGAGACTGGGATTTGTCACTCCGTGTAACGGAGAGGTATCTCTAGGCCCACTCGGTAGGACATCATCATAATGTGCACAATGTGACCAAGGAGTTGATCACGGGATGATGTGTTACGGAACGAGTAAAGAGACTTGCCGGTAACGAGATTGAACAAGGTATCGGGATAACACGATCGAATCTCGGGCAACTATCGTACCGATAGACAAACGGAATTGTATACGGGATTGATTGAATCCTTGACATCGTGATTCATCCGATGAGATCATCGTGGAGCATGTGGGAGGCAACATGGGTATCCAGATCCCGCTGTTGGTTATTGACCGGAGAGTTGTCTCGGCCATGTCTTCATGACTCCCGAGCCTGTAGGGTCTACACACTTAAGGTTCGATGATTCTAGGGTTATAGGGAATAGATGTACGTGGTTACCGAATGTTATTCGGAGTCCCGGATGAGATCCCGGATGTCACGAGGAGTTCTGGAATGGTCCGGAGGTAAAGATTTATATATGGGAAGTCATCATACGGTCACCGGAATAATTCGGCGGTTACCGGTATTGTACCGGGACCACCGAAGGGGTTCCGGGGGTCCACCGGGAGGGTCCACCTGCTCCAGAGGGCCCTATGGCCTGTGTGTGGAAAGGGACCAGCCCCTTAGTGGGCTTGGCGCCTCCCCCCCTAAGGCCCATGCGCCTAGGGTTTGGGGAACCCTAAAGGGGGGCGCCCCCCTTGCCTTGGGGGGCAAGGCAACCCCCCTGGCCGCCGCCCCCTCCTCAGATTGGATCTCAGGGGGCCGGCCCCTTCTCCCTTGCCCCTATATATATGTGGGGGTGGGAGGGCAGCCGCACCCAAGTTCTAGCGCATCCCTCCCCCTCTCCCAAGTCCTCCTCCTCTCCCGCGGTTCTTGGCGAAGCCCTGCAGGATTGCCACGCTCCTCCTTCACCACCACGCCATCATGCTGCTGCTGGATGGAGTCTTCCCCAACCTCTCCTTCTCCCCTTGCTGGATCAAGGCGTGGGAGACGTCACCGGGCTGCATGTGTGTTGAACGCGGAGGCGTCGTTGTTCGGCGCTTAGATCAGAATCAACCGCGATCTGAATCGCTGCGAGTACGACTCCTTCATCCGCGTTCTTGCAACGCTTCCGCTCAGCGATCTACAAGGGTATGTAGATGCACTCTCCTTCCACTCGTTGCTAGATTACTCCATAGATTGATCTTGGTGATGCGTAGAAAATTTTAAATTTCTGCTACGATCCCCAATAGTGGCATCATGAGCTAGGTCTATGCGTAGTTTCTATGCACGAGTAGAACACAAGTTGTTGTGGGCGTCGATTTTGTCAATTTACTTGCCATTACTAGTCTTATCTTGATTCGGCGGCATCGTGGGATGGAGCGGCCTGGACCGACCTTACACGTACTCTTACGTGAGACAGGTTCCACCGACTGACATGCACTAGTTGCATAAGGTGGCTAGCGGGTGTCTGTCTCTCCCACTTTGGTCGGAAAGGATTCGATGAGAAGGGTCCTTATGAAGGGTAAATATAAATTGACATATCACGTTGTGGTTTTGGCGTAGGTAAGAAACGTTCTTTCTAGAAACCTATAGCAGCCACGTAAAAATTTGCAACAACAATTAGAGGACGTCTAACTTGTTTTTGCAGCATATGCCTTGTGATGTGATATGGCCAAAAGGGTGTGATGAATGATATATGTGATGTATGAGATTGATCATGTTCTTGTAATAGGAATCACGACTTGCATGTCGATGAGTATGACAACCGGCAGGAGCCATAGGAGTTGTCTTAATTTATTTATGACCCACGTGTCAACTTAAACTTCATGTAATTACTTTACTTTATTGCTAAACCGTTAGCCATAGTAGTAGAAGTAATAGTTGACGAGACGACTTCATGAAGACACGATGATGGAGATCATGATGATGGAGATCATGGTGTCATGCCGGTGACGATGATGATCATGGCGCCCCGAAGATGGAGATCAAAAGGAGCAAAATGGTATTGGCCATATCATGTCACTATTTGATTGCATGTGATGTTTATCATGTTTTACATCTTATTTGCTTAGAACGACGGTAGCTTAAATAAGATGATCCCTCGCAATAATTTCAAGAAAGTGTTCCCCCTAACTGTGTGCCGTTGCGAAGGTTCATTGTTCCGAAGCACCACGTGATGATCGGGTGTGATAGATTCTAACGTTCGAATACAACGGGTGTAAGCCAGATTTACACACGCAATACACTTAGGTTGACTTGACGAGCCTAGCATGTACAGACATGGCCTCGGGACACGGAAGACCGAAAGGGCGAACATGAGTCGTATAGAAGATACGATCAACATGAAGATGTTCACCGATGATGACTAGTCCGTCTCACGTGATGATCGGACACAGCCTAGTTGACTCGGATCATGTATCACTTAGATGACTAGAGGGATGTCTATCTGAGTGGGAGTTCATTAAATAATTTGATTAGATGAACTTAATTATCATGAACATAGTCTAAATTGTCTTTGCAAATATGTTGTAGATAAATAGCTCACGTTGTAGCTCCATGTTTCAATACTTTCCTAGAGATATGGTAAGCAATGATGCGGACTGGGTCCGTAGTCCGAGAAGTGTCCTCACTGCTACACAGAAGGCTTACGTCTTTGATACACCGCTCGATGTGCAAACCCCTACAATGTCGTCTGTGGATGTTGTGAACACCTGACAGACACATCCTAATGACTACTTGATAGTTTAGTGCACCATACTTTACGGCTTAGAATCAGGATTCCAATGACGTTTTGAACGCCATAAGACATATGAGATGTTCCAAGAGCTGAAATTGGGATTTCAGGCTCATGCTCGTGTTGAGAGGTATGAGACCTCTGACAAGTTCTTTTGCCAACAAGATGGAGGAGAATAGCTCAGCTAGTGAGCATGTGCTCAGAATGTCTGGGTGCCACAATCACTTAAATTAAGTGGGAGTTAAACTTCCAGATAAGATAGTGATTGATTGAGTTCTCTAGCCACTATCACTAAGCTACTAGATCTTCGTGATGAACTATGACATGCAAGGGATGGAGTTGATCCCGGAGCTATTCGCAGTGCTTAAGACCGCAAAAGGTAGAAATCAAGAAGGACCATCAAGTGTTGATGGTTTGACAATACCACTGGTTTCAAGAAGGGCAAGGGCTAGAAGGGAAACTTCATGGATGGCAAACCAGTTGCCGCTCCAGTGAAGGAACCCAAGGTTGAACCCAAACCCGAGATTAAGTGCTTCTATTGTAAGGGGAACGGTCACTTGTAGCGGAATTACCGCAAATGCATGGTAGATAAGAAGGCTGGCAACTTCAACAAAGTATATACGTGTTATTAATGTGTACCTCACTAGTACTCCTAGTAGCACCTGGGTATTGGATACCGGTTCAGTTGCTATTATTGGTGACTTGAAGCCAAAGCTACGGACTAAATGGAGACTGGCTAAGGGCGAGGTGACGATGTGTGTTGGAAGTGTTTCCAAAGTTGATGAGATCACCATCGCACGCTCCATCTGCCTTCGGGATTAGTATTGAACCTAGATAAATGTTATCAGGTGTCTATGTTGAGCATGAATATGATTAGATCATGTTCATTGCAATAAGGTTATTCATTTAAGTTAGAGAATAATGGTTATTCTGTTTACATGAATAATACCTTTCATGGTCATGCACCCTATGTGAATGGTTCATGGAATCTCGGTCGTGGTAATACACATGTTCACGCCAAAAGATGTAGAGTTAATAATGATAGTACCACTTTCTTGTGGCACCGCTGCTTAGGTCATATTGGCGTAAGATGCATGAAGAAACTCCATGTCGATGGATGTTTGGAGTCACTTGATTTTGAATCGCTTGACACATGCGAGCCATGCCTCATGGGCAGGATGACTAAGACCCCGTTTTCAGGTACAATGAAACGGGCAAGTGACTTGTTGGAAATCATACATGCTGATGCATGTGATCCAATGAGAATTGAAGCATGCGGTGGATATCACTATTTTTTCATCTTCACTGATGATTTGAGTAGATATAGGTATATTTACTTAATGAAGCACAAGTCTGAAACATTTGAAAAGTTCAAGCGATTTCAGAGTGAAGTTAAGAACCATCATAACAAGAAGATCAAATTCCTACGATCTGATCGATGAGAATTTGTGACTTATGAGTTTGGCAATCACTTAAGACATTGTGGAATTGTTTCACAGTTGAAGCCACCTGGAACACCACAGGGTAATGGTGTGTCCGGACGTCGTAATCGAACCTTATGAGATATGGTGCGATCTATGATGTCTCTTACCGATCTACCGTTTTCATTTTGAGGATATGTGTTAGAGACAGCTGCATTCACTTTAGATTGAACACCATCTAAGTCCGTTGAGATGACGTCATATGAATATGGTTTGGCAAGAAACCGAAGTTGTCATTTCTTAATGTTTGGGGCTGCGATGCTTAAGGCTTCAGCCGGAGAAGCTCGAACCCAAAAGCGGACAAACACATCTTCATAGGATACCCAAAGGTGACAGTTGGGTATACCTTCTATCTCAGATCCGAGGGCAAATTGTTTGTCGCTAAGAACGGGTCCTTTCTCGAGAAGGAGTTTCTCTCGAAAGAATTGAGTGGGAGGAAGATATAACTTGATGAGGTTGTCGAACCTTTACTTCAACCAGAGAGTGATGCAACACAGAAAGATGTTTTCTGTGGCGCCTACGTCTGTTGAATAGGAAGTTAATGATAGTGATCATGAAGCTTCGGATCAAGTTGCCATCGAACCTCGTAGGTCGACAAGGATATGAACTACTCCTAAGTGGTACGGTAATCCTGTCTTAGATATCATGTTGTTAGACAACAATGAACCTACGAGCTATGGAGAAGCGATGGTGGGCCCGTATTCCGACAAATGGTTAGAATCCATGAAATCCAAGATAGGATCCATGTATCAGAACAAAGTATGGACTTTGGTGGACTTGCCCGATGATCGGCAAGCCATTGAGAATAAATGGATCTTTAAGAAGAAGACGGACGTGGACGGTAATGTTACCGTCTATGAAGCTCGACTTGTGGCAAAGAGTCTTTTCACAAGTTCAAGGAGTTGACTACGATGAGATTTTCTCACCCGTAGCGATGTTTAAGTCCGCCGGAATCATGTTAGCATTGGCTGTATTTTTCGATTATGAAATCTGACAGATGGATGTCAAAACAAGTTTTCTTACCAGTTTTCGTAAGAAAAGGTTGTATGTGATACAATAAAAGGTTTTGTCGATCCTAAAGATGCTAAAAGGTATGTTGGCTCCAGCAATCCTTCTATGGACTAGAGCAAGCATCTCGGAATCAGAATATATGCTTTGATGGAGTGATCAATGCTTTTAGGTTTATACAATGTTTGCTAGAAACTTGTATTTACAAGAAAGTGAGTGGGAGCACTACAACATTTCTGATAAGTATATGTGGATGAGATATTGTTGATCCGAAATAATGTTGAATTTTTTGAAAGCATAAACGGTTGTTTGAAGAGTGATTTTCAAAGGAAGACCTGGATAAAGCTGCTTACATATTGGGCATCAAGATCTGTAGAGATAGATCAAGACGCCTGATGATACTTTCAAAGAACGCACACCTTGACATGTTTTTGAAGGAGTTCAAAATAGATCAGTCAAAGAAGGGGTTCTTACCTGAGTTGTAAGGTGTGAAGTTAAGTAAGACTCAAAGATTGACCACGGCAGAAGAAAGAGGAAGGATGAAGGTCGTCCCCTATGCTTTTGTCATAGGCTCTATACGGTATGCCATGTTGTGTACCACACCAGATGTGTGCCTTGCCACATGTCTGGCAAGAGGGTACAAAGGTGATCTAGGGGTGGATCACCAGATAGCGGTCAAAATTACCCTTAGAGGAATAAGGAAATGTTTCTCAGTTATGGAGGTGATAAAGAGTTCGACGTAAAGAGTTACGTCGATGCAAGCTTAACACCTATCCGGATAGCTCTGAGTAGAGATACCGGATACGTATAATGGAGAAACAATTTGGAATAGCTCCTAGCGGAACGTGGTAGCAGCATCTATGATATGACATAAAGTTTTGCGAAATACATAGGGATCTAAATATTGCAGACCCGTTGACTACAACCTCTCTCACAAGCATAACATGATCAAACCCAGAACTCATTGAGTGTTAATCACATAGTGATGTGAACTGGATTATTGACTCTAGTAAACTCTTTGGTAGGTTGGTCACATGGCGATGTGACTTGTGAGTGTTAATCACATGGTGATGTGAACTAGATTATTGACTCTAGTGCAAGTGGGAGACCGTTGGAAATATGCCCTAGAGGCAATAATAAATTGGTTATTATTATATTTCCCTGTTCAAGATAATCGTTTATTATCCATGCTAGAATTGTATTGATAGGAAACTCAGATACATGTGTGGATACATAGACAACACCATGTCCCTAGTAAGCCTCTAGTTGACTAGCTCGTTGATCAATAGATGGTTACGGTTTCCTGACCATGGACATTGGATGTCGTTGATAACGGGATCACATCATTAGGAGAATGATGTGATGGACAAGACCCAATCCTAAGCCTAGCACAAGATCGTGTAGTTCGTATGCTAAAGATTTTCTAATGTTAAGTATCATTTCCTTAGACCATGAGATTGTGCAACTCCCGGATACCGTAGGAGTGCTTTGGGTGTGCCAAACGTCACAACGTAACTGGGTGGCTATAAAGGTGCACTATGGGTATCTCTGAAAGTGTCTGTTGGGTTGGCACGAATCAAGACTGGGATTTGTCACTCCGTGTAACGGAGAGGTATCTCTGGGCCCACTCGGTAGGACATCATCATAATGTGCACAATGTGACCAAGCAGTTGATCACGGGATGATGTGTTACGGAACGACTAAAGAGACTTGCTGGTAACGAGATTGAACAAGGTATCGGGATACCGACGATAGAATCTCGGGCAAGTATCGTACCGATAGACAAAGGGAATTGTATACGGGATTCATTGAATCCTTGACATCATGGTTCATCCAATGAGATCATCGTGGAGCATGTGGGAGCCAACATGGGTATCCAGATCCCGCTGTTGGTTATTGACCGGAGAGTTGTCTCGGCCATGTCTGCATGACTCCCGAGCCCGTAGGGTCTACACACTTAAGGTTCGATGACGCTAGGGTTATAGGGAATAGATGTACGTGGTTATCGAATGTTATTCAGAGTCCCGGATGAGATCCCGGATGTCCTGAGGAGTTCCGGAATGGTTCAGAGGTAAAGATTTATATATGGGAAGTCATCATACGGTCACCGGAATAATTCGGTTGTTACCGGTATTGTACCGGGACCATCGAAGGGGTTCCGGGAGTCCACCGGGAGGGTCCACCTGCTCCGGAGGGCCCTATGGCCTGTGTGTGGAGAGGGACCAGCCCCTTAGTGGGCTGGGCGCCTCCCCCCTAAGGCCCATGCGCCTAGGGTTTGGGGAACCCTAAAGGGGGGCGCCCCCTTGCCTTGGGGGGCAAGGCAACCCCCCTGGCCGCCGCCCCCTCCTCAGATTGGATCTGAGGGGCCGGCCCCCCTCTCCCTTGCCCCTATATATATGTGGGGGTGGGAGGGCAGCCGCACCCAAGTTCTGGCGCAGCCCTCCCCCTCTCCCAAGTCCTCCTCCTCTCCCGCGGTCCTTGGCGAAGCCCTGCAGGATTGCCACGCTCCTCCTTCACCACCACATCGTCGTGCTGCTGCTGGATGGAGTCTTCCCCAACCTCTCCTTCTCCCCTTGCTGGATCAAGGCGTGGGAGACGTCACCAGGCTGCACGTGTGTTGAACGCGAAGGCGCCGTTGTTCGGCGCTTAGATCGGAATCAATAGCGATCTGAATCACTGCGAGTACGACTCCTTGATCCGCGTTCTTGCAACACTTCCGCTTAGCGATCTACAAGGGTATGTAGATGCACTCTCCTTCCACTCGTTGCTAGATTACTCCATAGATTGATCTTGGTGATGCGTAGAAAATTTTAAATTTCTGCTATGATCCCCAACAGTTATATGACTTAAATCGTCCGCATCCGGTGGTCGGACATATGTCCCTTGAAAATTTGCCCGAAAGGCGTCTTCGAGCTCTTCCCAGCTTCCAATGGAGCTTTCGGGGAGGCTTTTAAGCCAGTGCCGAGCTGGCCCTTTGAGCTTGAGGGGTAAATACTTGATGGCATGGAGATCATCTCCTCGAGCCATATGGATATGGAGGATATAGTCCTCAATCCAGACCCCAGGGTCTGTTGTTCCGTCGTACACCTCTATTTTTACGGGTTTGAATCCCTCTGGAAATTCATGGTCCAGCACTTCATCGGTGAAACATAGGCGGTGTGCGGCACCCCTGTATCTGGGTGTACCGTGGTGTTCGGATGTTTGTTGTGTTGCATCGTATGCTGGAGCGCGCTTGCGTGGTCCATAAATGGATCTGGTTGCACCGTCCTTTTGATGCAAGCCCTCGCGTGGGTCGCGTATTGGCTTATGTGCGGTGTTGTTCGCCACTTTATGCTGGCCGTGAGGTCATCTATCCGGCCGGATGGCCATTTCAATTTTTGGTTGCGGGGGATCTAAGGCCTCCTCATCGAATTCCGGTAGCAACTTCCGCTTAGGGTAGTTCTTGGTGTGGCGATTACTACCGTACTTCGCTGCTGTGTTGAGTACTTCACTCCATTTGATTTTGAGTGAGTCTTTTGCAGCCTTGATCCTTTGCTTCTGTTTTTTCAGACTCCTCGCCGTGGCAACAAGCCTTTGGTGGGCATTATGTTGCTCCTGGCGCCTGTCCGATGTGATGTCGTCCGGACTGTTATCTTCGACGGGGTTGGGTTGTTCGGCTTGATTTTCCGTGTTACCGTGGTCGGCCAATGGTTCACCCTGCTCTAACGCTGGGTCTATGTGATCGTTATTTCTGCCGAGGCAGGATTTGGGGCGTCGTTTACGCCGCCGCTTTGACTGCTGCTCGAGGGAACCACCCGTCGCTGCGTCCTTCTGTTCTTCGTCGTTATTTTCTTTGGGTGTGTGTCGGCGTTCTGGGAACGGGGGGCCCAGCGCGGCCCATCTTCACCAACACAAACCCAAGACCCTCGCAAGGGGCCAAGCCTCGCGGGGCAGACGACGCGGAGCTTCCTCAGGCGCGGCCTCGTCAGGCTGGCTCACGAGGAGGTGGAGAGATCAAGGCAGGGTACCTCATGAGGTGCCCGTGACGCAAGCCATGACGACCGGGGGCGCCAGGCGGGTGCCAGCCCGCGCAGTGTCCTCCCTTCCTCTTTGGTGCAAAGGGGGCAAGCGCAGCCACGGAGTACCGAGGCATCAGGCAAAGGTTGCCATTTCGGTGCAACAAGACCAAGACCAGGAGGACTACGAGACGAAGGTCACCGTGGAGCCCAAGACGGCGTCATCACCAGAGCTTTGCGCATGCGAAGACTACATTTGTCAGGATAATTGATACTAGCTGTCCCCCTTCAAATTAGCCCGCCATTGTTGGCTCCCTTCCCGCTCGATATTTGGGAAGAGGACCAGGGCCTCTATAAATAGGACCAGCCACCCACAGAACCAAGGGGGCTGAGGGGCTCAGAAGCGAGCGAGCTAGCCGAGAGGGATAAAAGGATAGAGAAGATCAGGTAGAGAGAGAGAGAGAGAAGGGTGACTGGACTCCTCCCAGCAGTTCATCGCCCTAGCCAAGAACGGACCCTCGCGAGGCTGTTCTTCCTTGTATTGTTCATCATCAGCCCAAGAGGCAATCCACCACACCACACACTGGAGTAGGGTATTACACCACAACGGTGGCCCGAACCAGTATAAACCCTGTGTCTCTTGTGTTGTTCTTTCCATAGTTTAGATCCTAGCAAGGCGGAGGGGTGCAGGTAGGTAGGAGGCGAAATCTCCGCGCACACCCCAGTGTTCGAACCTCAAGGGTCTGCCGGAACCCGAAATCTGACATTTGGCGCGCCAGGTAGGGGTGCGCCGGAATCCACCTTCTACCGCTTCGGCCCCATCGCGTCGTCATCACCATGTCCGGCGACCAGGCGGGCAACCCAGATCTGTGGGCGGCGTGGCCCGCCCACGCAGAGCCGCTTGCCTCGGGCGACCCCGTGCCCCAGGTAGCTCGCGGTCCGCAGAGCGCTGCGGGCCGTGGGCGACACGGACAGGCTCCGACAGCTCTCACACCGCGGCAGGCGCGGTCGGCAGCAAGGGCCTCCAATCACGTTGTGACCATGACACCGTACACCCGCAGGGAGCAGGCGAACTTGAGGGCCGCGCTCATAGTGGCCCGAGAGCTGCTGCAGTGCAGGCTGCTAGAGGGCGGCCACGACGTGCTGCTGGAGCGAGTGGCAGAGCTCCTGGGCTTCGCCGCCTCAGGGGCTCACCCCTTCTCCACCCAGCTCCCATCTCAGGCCCAGGGCGGCCCACGCGGGGGCTCTGCGCGCGCCCGCGGGCTCCAAGGCTACTCCAACACCAGCGAAGCTGTCAGCGCCGGACCGGCGGCGGCGCTGCCCCCGCTCCCGGTCCGCGAAGAAGAAGGACTCGATGCGACCCGCGACCCCAGTGGATAGCCGCGCTGCCACCCCACGGTGGGCGCGTCAGGCAGGAATGCGTGGCATGCGGGGCATTACGGCATGGCATTCGGGATGACGGCGCCGGAGGAATACGTGCCCCTCATGATGGACCGAGGACACCCACACGAGAGCGAACAAGGCTCGCTCCTCAGCCCAAGCTTGGGGGACGAGGCGCCAGAAGCGGAGCCTTTCCGGGAGCCCCGGGACGGTCCCATTGGCCATGATGGCGCCAACGATTATCGGGTACCGCTGATTTTTTAGGAGCAGGCATACGCTAATCATGGATCGCAGGAGGTGCAGGTCGCCACAGCGAGCAGCTGCCCCGCTCCCATAGTCTCCTGCCCCTCGGGAGGAGGGCGCAGGGGGCTGCAGGAGAGGGGCCGGGATCCGACATCACCACCACGGCGTTCGGAGCAAGGTGCTCTCAGGAGGTAGGCCCTCCGCTAGGGAGGTGCCTCAGGGCCTGCCCCCGGCGGAGGACCCGTGGTCGTCGGGGGAACCGCTGGCGACCGCTCTACCCCATCGGCGGCGTCCTGGTTTCCGGTCGTCATCGATGGCACTAGAGTGTGGCGCAAGGCGGGGGCCCTCATCTGGTGATATGAAGCAAGGCCAGTACCTGTGAAGAAGGCCCAGTTCCTGTGAAGCTCGCCGCCCCGTGACACTCTCACGTAATAATGAGTGGGGCTGTACACGCCCCGGAGTCTCAGGGGTGCCGGCCTCAGGCCCTGGGGCTCCCTCCCACGCCTAGTGGCAGCACTTAGCTCCGCGCTGGTGAGAATACGTCCAAGACTAGACTAGGTGTCGGACGCGGCCTTTTGTTTGCTTTCGTCGCTTTTCCCTTTGGTTGCCGCTTTCCCCCGCTAGATTCAAGTTGGATTCGAATTTGAGATTTGCGTGTGTTCGGGGAAGGGGTGCTTAGTATCGTTCGAGCAATTTCTCGCGTTTTGGTTACCGCATCGCCTCAGCTTCCTCCCCTCACGAGCCGGGTCAGGCCTAGCTTGCGCGCAGCCCAGACTGCCGCCAACGTGACCTCTCAGGAGGGTGTTTTACTGCAGATCCTACGAACCCAATCAGGGAACACTCGAAACACCACAACCCCCCGTGGGCTACCTCAGGGCCAGCACGGGACAAAGGTAAACTAGCCGACCAGCGCGTCGCCTGGGCCAACCACTTGGCGCGGGCGCATGGGCAATGTAGCGTCTACTAATACGATGAACACAAGTTTTACATAAGGGGCTCCCCCTCCAAAATGCTCTCACTGCAATCAGGCCAAAACCTGAGTTCTATTCATGCAGGGTAAGGAAGTAGGAGCGATGCACAATCAGTCGGATGAATCCCCCAATGCGTTCCCAAGAGCACCACCCGAGCCGTTGCTGGCGTCACTGAACTCGCCATCGCTGTCCGCGTCACCGCCAGCGGCATCAGGGCCGTTCATCACGCCGCCCTCGTCAGCCGCCACGATCGCATCGTCGTTGTCTGAAGCGAAGGCCCTGATAAGAGCATCCACATTGTCCTCCACCCAGCGCGCCAGGTCGCGTCGGACGGCCTGGAGGACTGGGGCGATGGCGGCGTCAAAATCGAAGTGGGGATCCACGTTCTGGAGGTGGCTGAAGACGCGAGAAAAGGCGCGCTCAAGCAGGCCGCGGCTCCTCTCCTCCACCAACCTGTCAGCCCTGACCGACCGCGCCTCCAGCTGCGTCACCACGTCAGTGAAGAACTGAAGATTGCCAGCATAGTTGACTGCGTGCGGCTCGCCAACAGCCGCCTCGCAGATGTTGCCCAAGGCTGCGTTGGCTCTCTCCCGGAGCGTGGCAAGCATGGGGCCGTGCTCATGCTCCAGGATCCGCCGCTGACGGATCTCGTCCGCGTTCTGGCCCACGACGACATCAGCCTCCTCCACCCGCTGGTGGAGAAGGAGCACCTTGGCCTGGGAAGCGGCTAACTCACCTTGCGCCACCTCAAGAGCGGCCCGGAAAGCGTCGGCAGGCCGCGTCGCCTCCTCCAGCTTGGCCCTCAAGGCAGCAGTCCTGCCTTCAGCTTCAGCCCGGATCAACCCCAGCTTCTCGTCGAACTCGTGCTCGAGGTTCAAATGCGCCATCGCCACTCAACGTCCGACCTCCTCCAGGACGCGGGCTTCCCGTGCGGCAACATCATCCTCCGCCTGCGTCACCAAGCGCTCCCTCGTCTCCAGACGCTCGTACTCACGGGTGCGTTCGGCGGCTTCCAGCATCAGCGCCTCCTCACGCTTCTGGAGCTCTGCTGAGTCGCCGGAGGCCACCTTCATCGACGCGAGAGCTGCCATGCGTAGCTCCACCTGCTCCTCCAGTGAGTGGCACCAGGCCAGGAGCTCCCGAGCCCGCTCCTCTGCCGCCGTTCGCCACTGGTCAGCTTCCTGAGCCTCCTCAGCGGCCCAAGATCGGGCCTCCCGAGAGGCCACCAGCGACGCCTTGGCCTCTGCGTCGTCAAGATCACGCTGACGGCGCGCAAGGGCGATGGCGCCCTCCAGCTCGCGCCTCTCTACAGCCAGGCGCAGGCCCTCGGCCTCAAGGCGCGCATCTTCATCAGCAAGCTCCTCTCCATGCAGGCTTACCGCGTCAGCCGCCCTCCGAAGGAATCCTTGGTGGAGAGCGCGACGCTCTCGAGCATGCTCGAGCACGTCCTCCACACCATCATCTGCCCCAAGCAAGCGCCGGGGGCCGCGAGCCAGCACTCCC
This sequence comes from Triticum urartu, assembly GCF_056163025.1. Classification (NCBI taxonomy): domain Eukaryota; kingdom Viridiplantae; phylum Streptophyta; class Magnoliopsida; order Poales; family Poaceae; genus Triticum; species Triticum urartu. Next base: position 126,055,805 of record NC_141874.1, on the reverse strand, counting down.
CCTCTGGGCTGGGGGCTGGGGGCTGGCACCCTCGCGACGGCCGGGCACGCCGCATCAGAAGCCCGGCCGGGGGCCAGCCCGTCCCCAGGTGAAGAGCGCAGGAAGCGCCTTAGCCGATCGCAGTCCACGACCAGGCGAGAAGCCCACGGCAGGCTGGCTATGTCACGAGAAGGCCTGCGAAGGATCGCGAGGTGCGCGTTGCCACGATACGCCTCGGGACGGTTCGCCTCGTCAGTCGCCCTCACCACAAGGGCTCCACTGCTTGGAGCGCTTGAGGACGGTGGAGGGGGCGAAGCCAAGAGGGACGGCTCCTCAGCCGTCTCCGCAAGCTCGGCTGGAAGGGGCCTGCGGAGCAAGAGTCAGTAAGAGCAACAGAAGGATCGGGAGCTGGGAAAGGAGAAGGCTTACTCATCAGCGGCGAAGTACTTCCTACGCTTCAGCAGGCGACAAGGGTAATCGTCGCCCAGGGCCTTCCTTCTCTTCCAGAGGGCCTGAAAGTCCACGCGAAAGCGGCCTAAGAGTCGGGCGCAGGGATCAACCTGCGACGGAGATGGAGCGTCAAGACGATCTGCGTCAGGGGCGCCTGCCTGATGTGCGCCGCCAATCGCCTCGCCAAGAGAAGCCACCGGAGCCTCGGCGGCCTTGGTCGTAGGCGCAGAGGGCAGCTGCTTGTCACCCTCAGCCTCGGCGGCATGGGCCCCGATAATTGCTTCCTCATGAGCCTCGCCCGGCGCTGTCACCCTGTCGGGAGCCCCCTCGGCCTCCGGCGCCTCGTGCCTCCCTGCTCCGCCACTTGAGGAAGAGCCGCCTTGGCCGACTGGAAGGGCGGCCACCACCACTGGGTTCTCGCGAGGCCCTTGGAGGCCGGCGGGGCGCGCCCCCCACTCGTCGAAGATAGGCATCTGCCTCACCAAATCGCCCCCGCTCTGGCAGAGGTACAGCAAGGCCCCTCCCTGCTGGATGCTGCCAGGGTTGGGGTCCCCCGTCAGGGTCAAGAGCGCCGCCCTCAGCACCTCAGGCGTCAGGTCCTCTTCCTGGAGCCTCATACGATCATCGCGCCGGCTGAAGGCCCACATCCGGCGGGAGTGGCGCTGGAGAGGAGCAACGCGGCGTAGCAGGAACTTCTTCACCACCTTGGGTGATGTCGCGCCAAGCAACCTCAAGAATGCGAAGCGGTGCCAGACGAAGACGAGCCGGGGGCTCTCAAGCGCCTCCTGGCCCCAGCCCGAATTGGGGACAGCAGGCGAAGTCGGCTCCGACGGCAGGGGGCTGGGCACCCCAACATCCACATACAGCCACCGCTCGCGGAACCCAGCCACGGGCGAAGGGAGCTTGAAGTCAATCCCAGAGGCCGCCGTCTCAGGCGTGGCAACGAAGCTCACACACGCCCAGCGTTGGGTAGGGTCAACAAGGCGCAGCGAGAAGAAGTGGCGCAGCAAGGGAACCGAAGGAAGGATGCCCATCATAGCCTCGCAAACAAAGGCGAAGACCGAAAGGAGAGCGATGGATTCAGGACCCAGATGCATCATGTGGATCTGATAATGGGAGAGCACGGCATTGAAGAAATCAGAAAAGGGAGGAACCAGACCCGCCCACAAGGCGTCAGCAAAATACGGGACCTCGGTGGCTCTCCTGCCGATGGAGAAGTGGGACGCGGGCCAGGCCGTCGTCCTCCCGCATTCATTGAAGATGGTGGCCAGAGCCAAGCTGACCTTGCCCAAGCCCTCAGCGGGGGCCGCCAATGGCGGCGGGCAATGCGGAGACACGGCTTTCTTCCCTCTTCCCTTCTTCGTCGGAGCCATGGCGATGGGAAGGGAGGGAGGTTGAAAATAGAAGCCAGAGTTCGAGCGGAAGAAGGACAGAGGGCGCTCGAGCAACCAAACAGGGGAACGGCTGTGTACGACTACGGGTCCGCCTAGCATGGCGCAAAATAAGGAGGGCGTGGGGGAATAGTGCCGCCCACGTCCAATCAACCGCCACACGGCGCCCAAGGCCGCAGGCTGTTAGGGCCCGCAGCGCTTTGCTCTTGCCCTTCCGCCTCCCTGCACGGCCAAGTCCGGGCATGCCTTGGGCCGGGGGCTACTGTCGGCGTTCTGGGAACGGGGGTCCCCAGACTTGCCTGCCTGCGGCGTGGCTCAAAGGGGGGCCCTGCGCGGCCCATCTTCACCAACACAAACCCAAGACCCTCGCGAGGGGCCAAGCCTCGCGGGGCGAACGACGCGGAGCTTCCTCAGGCGTGACCTCGTCAGGCTGGCTCACGAGGAGGCGGAGAGATCAAGGCGGGGTACCTCACGAGGTGCCCGTGACGCAAGCCATGATGACCTGGGGCGCCAGGCGGGTGCCAGCCCGCGCAGTGTCCTCCCTTCCTCTTTGGTGTAAAGGGGGCAAGCGCAGCCACGGAGTACCGAGGCATCAGGCAAAGGTTGCCATTTCAGTGCAACAAGACCAAGACCAGGAGGACTACGAGACGGAGGTCACCGTGGAGCCCAAGACAGCGTCATCACCAGAGCTTTGCGCAGGCGAAGACTACTTTTGTCAGGATAGTTGATACTAGCTGTCCCCCTTCAAATTAGCCCGCCATTGTTGGCTCCCTTCCCGCTCGATATTTGGGAAGAGGACCAGGGCCTCTATAAATAGGACCAGCCACCCACAGAACCAAGGGGGCTGAGGGGCTAAGAAGCGAGCGAGCTAGCCGAGAGGGATAAAAGGATAGAGAAGATCAGGTAGAGAGAGAGAAGGGTGACTGGACTCCTCCAAGCAGTTCATCGCCCCAGCCAAGAACAGACCCTCGCGAGGCTGTTCTTCCTTGTATTGTTCATCATCATCAGCCCAAGAGGCAATCCACCACACCACACACTGGAGTAGGGTATTACACCACAACGGTGGCCCGAACCAGTATAAACCCTGTGTCTCTTGTGTTGTTCTTTCCATAGTTTAGATCCTAGCAAGGCGGAGGGGTGCAGGTAGGTAGGAGGCGAAATCTCCGCGCGCACCCCAGTGTTCGAACCTCAAGGGTCTGCCGGAACCCGAAATCCGACAGTGTGTCCACCATGTATACGTCATGTGGTGAAGTGGGTGTCCGGTGCCCTGTGGGCAGTGATTCCTCTTCGACTCCTGCATCGTTGTCCGTACCATCGATGTCTTCAGACTCGAAGTTGAGCATGTCGGTTAAGTCATCGACAGTGGCTACTAAGTGGGTGGTGGGTGGGCAGCGAATTTCTTCATCATCCGCATTCCAATCCCGCCGAACATGGTTCGGCCAGGACTCTCCTGACAAGGAGAGAGACCTTAATGAGTTCAGTATGTCGCCGAGAGGCGAGTGCTGAAAGATATCTGCGGAGGTGAACTCCATGATCGGCGCCCAGTCGGATTCGACAGGCACGGGCGCAGGCGGTTCGGAGTCCGTGGCCGGAGAAGGATCCGGTAGTTTGGCAACACGGCTCTCATGAAGGGTAAGGTCGATATCCGGCTCGATCGCCGCTGAGGGTACGGCCTCCGTGACGGGGTCCATCCGCCCGTCCATGGATGGCGCAACTGGCTCCGAATTGAGGCTTGGAGCGGCTGCCGGTGCGATCTCCTGAATACGGTCCGATGATAGAGCTAAGTCGTATTCATCGTGACCGCGCGATGCACAAGGCAGGGGCTTGAATCCGTCAAAGATCAAGTCTCCGCGGATGTCGGCCCTGTATTTTAAGCTTCCAAACCTGACCTGGTGGCCAGGGGCGTAACTTTCGATCTGCACCAGATGGCCTAGCGAGTTGGCCTGCAGTGCGAAGCCGCCGAACACAAAGATCTGTCCGGGGTGAAAAGTCTTACCTTGGACCGCATCGCTATTGATGATCGTAGGAGCCATCAAGCCTAACGGCGACGACACAGAGGAACTCTCAATGCAAGCACCAATGTCGGTGTCAAAACCGGCAGATCTCGGGTAGGGGGTCCCGAACTGTGCGTCTAAGGCGGATGGTAACAGGAGGCAGGGAACACGATGTTTTACCCAGGTTCGGGCCCTCTTGATGGAGGTAAAACCCTACGTCCTGCTTGATTTATTCTTGATGATATGAGTATTACAAGAGTGGATCTACCAAGAGATCATAGAGGCTAAACCCTAGAAGCTAGCCTATGGTATGATTGTATGTTGTCCTACGGACTAAAACCCCCCGGTTATATAGACACTAGAAAGGGCTATGGTTACACAAGGTCGGTTACGAAGGAGGAGATATACTTATCCGTATTGCCTAGCTTGCCTTCCACGCCAAGTATAGTCACATCCGGACACGAGACGAAGTCTTCAATCTTGTATCTTCATAGTCTAACAGTCCGGCCAAAGGATATAGTCTGGTTGTCCGGAGACCCCCTAATCCAGGACTCCCTCAATCCCATACACAACAACCCCCTTACTCGGGTTTGTGTTTAAGTCACTCATGCAAGCCACTATAAGAGAATCATGAACGTATTGCAACACCCTACAGCGGGGATCCCTCATGCTTGCGCGACATGGAGAGCACCATAGGACAGCACCAATATTAAAACATGCAACTCAAACCAATCTTGATCATCAAATAGCCCATAGGACAAAACGGATCTACTCAAACATCATAGGATAGCCATACATCATTGGGAAATAATATATAGCATTGAGCACCATGTCTAAGTAGAGATTGCAGCGGGTAAGAGAGAGGTTACACCGCTGCATAGAGGGGGAAGAGTTGGTGATGATGGCGGTGAAGTTGTTGGTGAAGATTGCGGTGATCATGATGGCCATGGCAGCATTCCGACGCCACCGAAAGAGAAGGGGAGAGGGGGGCCCTTCGTCTTGTTCTTCCTTGACCTCCTCCCTAGATGGGAGAAGGGTTTCCCCTCTGGTCCTTGGCCTCCATGGCGTGGGAGGGGTGAGAGCCCCTCCGAGCTTGGATATGTCTCTCTGTCTCTCACTGTTTCTGCATTCTCAGATTCTGCCCTTTCACCATTTCTTATATTCCTGGAGATCCGTAACTCCGATTGGGCTGAAATTTTAACACGATCTCTATCCAGATATTAGCTTTCCTGCGCGAAAGAAGGGGACCAACCGCCTTACCGGGTGGCCACAAGGATCAGGCACTACAAAAAAATACACTTCCGTGATGATACATGTTTGTCACATTAGGTCGCGTTTTTGTCATGCATGTACATCCATGATGATTTTATGACCGAATCAAGATAGTCATACCTGTGCTGTCGTAGAAGTGTTCCATGACATTACCAAAATTATCATCACGGAAGTGTCCACTTCCATGATGATAAATCGCGCGTCACAGAAGTGCTTTCGTCAAGGGTGACCGACACGTGGCATCCACCGTAACGGAACGCCGTTAAGCTATCGGGTCGGGTTTTGGATCCGATAACCCGTTAACAGCCCCGACCAATGGGGATTTTCCACGTGTAAAATTATCATTGGCTGGAGGAAACACGTGTTGGCTCATCATTGGGACAGATGTCATCCACTCATTGGACGGAAGGCACCTATGATACATCGACACATGGCACGGCCCAACAGAGGCCCATTCCTGTGAAAAGGCCGGCCCGTTTGACTTGGTCAAAAGGTGGCGGGCCGGCCCATGGAAAGCCTGTTAACGGCCTGTTCACATATAGCCCACTTATAGCCCACTAACCCAAGGCCCGTTACGCCCTATCCGAATTAGGCCCAGTAGCGTCATCTGGGCCATCCAATATGATTCCTGCCCGTTTTCACTTCTGGCGCATGTATGGCCCATGACGTCTTTCGGCCCATATGAGGCCCTATGTAACTCTTGGCCTATTAACGGCCCGTGGTGAAACTGGCCCGTAATGAACAGTGTATCACTTTACACCCATTAACGGCCCGTGGTGAAACTGGCCCGTAATGAACAGTGTAGCACTTTATACCCATTAATGGCCCGTTATTCCGTTGGGCCGTTTCCAGCCCATGTTATCTTTCGGCCTTCTCAGAGCCCATTTATTCTTGGGCTCATTTCCAGCATTCGTTTACTTACGGCCCGTTACTGTCATTTTCTGCTCGTGGGCCAAATTCAGCCCGTGGTTATAGTCGGCCCGTTTGTGGTCCGTTAATACGTTGGGCCGTTTTCATAGCGTCATCAAATAGGGCCTATTAACGATGGCCCGTTATGGTCGGCCCATGAACGGACAATTCCAACTCTAGCCCATTTACGGCCATAATGTGGTCTGTTTGGCCCATGTTTGGCCAATCGATCATACGGCCCGTATAAGGCCCATTGATGATACGGCCCGCAGAAGGCCCATTGTTTCTACGGCCCGTAGAAGGCCCACTGTTTCTACAGCCAGTAGGAGGCCCAGTGTCACTACAGTAAATATTAGCCCATGGTTATTGTGGCCTAGTTTTAAAAAATAGGTTATTGCGGCCACTAGCTAACCACGGAAAAAGAACTGCAATGACTACAAGCAAACAAATAAACAAGACAACAAGGAAATAAATAAGCAAGCAACTAAACCTAGGCTATCACGGCTATTACACATATTACGTCCACTGGGCATCAAAGTTCGCCACCAGTGCAAATATAGGGAACAAAGCAGCATATCATATACACTGGTTGTCAAAGTTGGCGACCAGCGCAAATAAATGCCGCAGCAAAACAAATCCAGAACTGAAACCACTTCAGAAGATCTCAAGAAACAATATCCTGGGTACCCATAATGCTGGCAAGATGCTTAGCAAGCTTATTAACTTTCTCTTGTTTGGCGCTTAAATCCTCCAGCGCTTGCTGTTGCACCAGAAAATATGCATCTGAATTCTACAGGGACTTCCTCAGTCCTTCAGCTTCCTATCGTAGCACATCTGATCAATGTCTTTCAACTTGAAGTTGAGACTCAAGAAGACGAACTGATTCAGGCAGCGAGTTCGAAGAGCTTGTGCCAGCAGTAGTGGCCAGTAACCTGAACACTACATCAAGATAGGACTTTTGGGTTCCCTCACTGTCGTCAAGATAGTTTTTATCAGCTTTCTTGGAGACCAACAGGGATGTCTCACTATCTTGAACCTTATCTGCATTACTTCCTTTACCATTGGATAACGTGGCACTGTTCTCCAATATTTTGTCCGCATTCTAAAAGAGAAACAAGCAGACACATCATATGTTTACCATGTTGTATATGAAACTCATTTTGGTAAATGAGTTCAGTAGTAAAGTGGACAGGATAACAGCATGAAACAAACATATATCTATGTACCATGGTCACTTTATGGTCTATATCATTCTAGTTTTGTTGCCAAATCATGATAGAGACATAGTTCAAATAATATTTGTTCAAGACAAAGCAGAATAGACAGAATATAAGTGTGGGTAACTATAGAGCAATAACAACACTTGTAATGTGCATGACATGAGAACATAACTGTTTATTCAATTGAAACTAAAATCAACATAGAGCAGGTTACAACAGCAAACCAGTTAAAGAAACAGGTTTAAAACATACCTGTTGCACCATTGGAGTTTCAATTCCATCCTTCAAATTTGAAAATAGTTGGTATGAGTAAATACAGTAATGCAATAGCAAAGGAGTATGAACCATAGCTACAGAACCTGACCTAAGAACAAATCTTCTTCTCCTTTAAGCGTTGAGTTGGGATTCGGAGTGGTGGTCCTCGTGCTTTGGGCACTGCAGTTCCCTTACTAACTGTTGGTGTTTGCGTGCTCTGTGGTGGAGACGGTGTTGTGTCAACTGGAACTGGTTTACTATCTGCCGGGGTTGGGGTTAGAAGGGGTGTTGCTGGTTCTCTGTCCAACTTGGTAGGGGTACAATCTGCGAGAGTCTGGGTTATGTGTGGTGGATCTGGTCCTTGGGCAAGTACAACTGTGGTTCTATCTGCATCAACTGGTAGCACTATCTTTTCTGAAGACCGTGTTGTTACTCCCTTAGATACTGCCATCACGCTCTCCAATTCAAATGGCTGATAAACAAGAAAAGTAATTGGAAGTATAGACATTGTATGATAGACATGTGCAATGGATAGTGGGGAATAAAAGAGGGCACAAAATAATTCATATTTATGTTGTCTAACCAAACAGGATAGCATGACACAATTTCACATATATGATGGCTAACTAAACAAGATAGCATGCCACAATTTCACATTATGATGGCTAACTAAAAAAGATGGAAAGACATAGTTCAAAATATGAGACTATGTAAACAGGATGACATGACATAACTATATAATGTGTTTATTAAATAGGTTGGCATGCCATAATTCACATACATTCACGGATAGAATGCCATAATTCAAAATATGATGACTATAAACACTAAACAGGATGAGATGATATAACTATATGATGTCTTTATTAAATGGGTTGCCATGCCATAATTCAGATAGATGATGTGTATGTACTATGTAAACATGATGGCATGATATAATTTAAATATATGATTTATATAGTAAGCAAGTAAGTAGATGGAAATCCATATATGATGTAAAAACTAAGCAATGCAAGACAACATGCATGACATGGGTAATATAACCCTGCCAAGTTTGAGCATAGACCTCAGGGGGGGAAATAGGACTGGTCATCAGTCTCTGAATCCTCCTCTGAGGAGCTCTATGTAACCAGCAAGATTTCTGCTTCAGCAGGTAGCATTGTCTGCTCTGAATACCTTGTTTTCACTCCAGATACTTCCATCACCGCTTCAAATGGCTGATGCACAGGAAGAGTAGTTGAATATACAAACGTTGTCGACAAATGGAACACGTAATACAAAAAAATGATAACATGATATAATTCACATAAATGATGATTGGCTAAACAACATGGCATTGCATAATTCACATATATAATGCCTTTGCAACAAGATAGCATTGTATAATTCACATATAAAATGTCTTGCAACAAGATGGCAATGCATAATTCACATATATGGTAATTAGACACTGAACAGGTGGCATTCACACAAAGCATGTCTAAACTAATCAAATGACATAGCAATGTGAGACACCATATGCACGATATGAGCAACATAACACTGCCAAGTTAGAGCATACGCCTCAGGGAGGGGGGAGTAGGACTGGTCATCTGTCTCTGAATCCTCCTCTGAGGAGCTATCCGTAACCAGCGAGATATGTGCTTCGTCATATAGCATAGTCTGCTCTGAAGACCTCGTTTTCACTCCAAAATTTGCCATCACCGTGTCAAATGGTTGATGCACACGAAGAGCAGTTGAATGTACTAACATTGTTGACAAATGTAATATGTAACAAAAAAAGGATGGCCTGATATAATTTACATATAAGATGACTGGCTAAGCAGGATGGCATTGCAAAATTCACATATGTGATGCCTGGCTAAACAAGATGGCGTTGCATAATTCACATAAACGATGAATAAACTAAACAGATGGCATGTGCACAAAGGATGTCTAAACTGAGCAGATGACATATTTGATGTATAAAGTAAGCAATGTAAGACACCATATGCATGATATAACCCACATCAGCATGCTAAGTTAGAGCGAAGACCTCAGGGGGTAAATAGGAGTTGTCTTCTCCTTCTGAATCCCCCTCAGAACAGATATCTTCCTCTCGATTACAATCCAAAATGCGTGGAGGGGGGTTGCCTTTGCGCCTACCATGGAGCGACGTCTGCATGAAATTTTATTGCCATGCAAGGCTCGTCTCTTTTGCTCTACATGTTTAGTTCCATTGTTTACAATAATTGTCATGCATAGGAATAAAACATAGTGAGATTATGTAAGGAGTGCATTAAGAAATCCAGAGTGATGGTAGCAACCTATGGATAGACCCAAAACCAATAATAGCAGGCAGATAATGGCTTCAGTTAAAAAATACAGATAATGGCTTCTTTACTATTTGTTTCCCACCCAACATGAAACGCATAGTAGACACCGGAGATTAACCAGATAGGTTATAGATACTATTGATAGCGGCCCCGATATGTACCCCACAACCATTTAAAAAATCAAGTTTGACCATTAGTTTGGAGCTGACTCAGAGTCTAATCGGTGAACAGGACGATAAAGTAGCATGTAATATTAAGCGATGCATAACGTAAGCAGACACGAAAGAGTGCGACCTCTCTTGCGGACCCGTGTAGTCCTCAAGGTCATCTGCTCGGTTAATGATGGTAATGCAGTTTTCATGGCTGCCAGCGGCGGGGAAGAAGATCTAAGGCGGCAAAAGACAGTATGGAGGCCGAATCCCTGCTGTGTTGGACCCTTCTGTCGTTGGAGCAGCTGAGCTGGGGTGGACGACAGTGCAACAGGAGCGGGACAAACCACGCAAGGTTTTCTTTGACAACTATCTGTAAGAGAAGTAATTCTGTAAGGGTTCGTTTGAATTGGAGGATTCCAACAATGCAGGGATAGGAAATAGACAGGAATAGGATAGGAATGCACGTGCAAAACAGAGAATTTAAAAACACAGGATTTCTGCCAATCTGGGTGTTTGATTCACAACAATTGGAATACCACTGGATGCAAAGAAGCATGGTGAGATTAAGTCAAACCACAAGAAAATGTATGGTTATAATGCTATTATGCTACTATCTCTTAGTCTTGTGCTTCATGAATAGGAATTTGAAAAGGAGGACAAGTGAAAATTAAAACTCCTACGTTTTTTTCTTTCAAGGAGACACTAAAGGAACAAATCCGTGTGCTCAGTGGACAATATATATAACATGTAGAGTAAAAAAGAGATGCAACAAGCATACAACCTCTTTGGCGAAGCCTTGTCGATCTCAGCGTGATTGGGTTGGCCGGTGAGGATGCTCCGGCTGACTTTGCTGTCGGAGGAGGGGAAGAAGATCTTAGGCATATCGAGATGGAGCCCGAGGTACTGCTCCGTTGTGATGGAGGGTTTCGTAGTTGGAGCAGCTCCGGTGAGTTGTACGACGCTGAGGCTCAAGCAGGACAAGAGAGACAACGAACAACGTTAACCTGAGTGGAATTCTAATAACATCTCCAATACATGACGTAAAATACATAACCACAAAGTGCTAGATGTAAAATACATCAGCCGCTCATCTCTGAACTTAACTGTCGAAACTGAACTTAACTGTTGAAACTGAACTTAACTGTCGAAACTGAATTTTGCTGTTGAAACTGAATTTTGTTGTCCAAACTGAACGCACTAGCAAGGTGAGGCTACACGTCGGTCGAATGACTTTTTCATCTCTGGTCAGTCGATTTTGCAGCCGTTGGATACAAAATCAAGGGCCTGCGGTTCATCTTCAACCTCCACCCCCCTGAGCCGCCAGCCACCACCGGCCAAACAGCAGCCCCCCGCCGCCCGTGGCCGGTGGTGCGCCGCCCCGCCCGCCCTGAAAACACTCACCACCGCCGGTCCGCTGCCGCCCCGGCCATCCCTCTAGGCCCCCCGTGCCGATATTTTTCTTCGGCGATCCCCACGCCACCGCCCCGCCGATGCCCCGCCACCACCAGCGACCACCGCCCACATCCTGAACCCTAAGATAGATAGTGGGGTACCTCTCCGGCGAGCCCCCTCCCCGCTGTGGCTGGTTCTTCCTTCACCCCGGCGAGCCCCCCCCCCACCCCCTGAAAATCGACTGACCCAAAAGTCGATTCAGTCGACTGAAGTGTAGCTAAATCGGAGCAGCATAGCAAGCAAGAGCAAGAACAAGAGCAGCAGCGCGAGCAAGAGCAATAGCAAGAGCAGACCAGGCAGGGGACCGAGAGCAAGAGCAGAGCAGCAGCGCGAGCGAGAGCTAAAGCAGCAGCAGCTCCTACTGATGTGGACGTCGCCGCCGAGGGAGCGACACCGTGGAGGAAGTGGCTGGCGACACCGCCATGGATGGAGCCGCGCCGTGTCAGCTCAGGACCGAGCGCCGGCAGCACCATGAGATCGAATCAAGAAGAAAATGCGGCGATTAGTGTACAACCTCTTTGGTGGCGCCAATTAGGCCGCAGCTTCATCCGAGGAAACGGTGATGATGATGCTCTTCCGATGGTGCAGGTGAAGACGACGGTGTGGGAATGGAGGTGGCGCGAAAGACGAGGGGAATGTCGGGGTAGCTCCTTGGAGGTGAAGGACGGGGTGGCTGAACCGGCGGGACGATGAGATCGACGACGGATCCTCATCCGGTACGGTGGATGAGGGACGTCGAGGTGTTGCTATGGACGATGTCGTCGAGGAAGAGGCTCCGGCTGGGTGGCGAACGGAGCAGGGTGTGGGATTTCGTCACGGGTTTTCGCGACCTCGGTGTACGAATGGGTGGGCAGATGGGATGGCGGTGGGGAACCATGGCCTGGAGACGCGCTTGTCCAAAATGTGGGGTAAGTTACGAAAGTACCCCCACCGATTTGAGGCAGTTCTTTCGGTTCAGGGGTACCACGGGCATTTCGCGTGTTGGGATTTCACAGGAGGTGGGAGTTTTCGCGTGCATTGTAATTTCGAAATAGCAAGGCGCGGGTTGAGATGGAGGGAGTTGTCGGAGCACAACGAGACAAAGATATATCTTAAATATTTCAGGCTAACAAGGCGCGGGTTGAAATTTCCGGACAAGCCTAACGTGTACTGTACCAAATCAATGTGCACTACAAATGTCATTCAAAACTTTGAATTCATGTTATGTTCAATTAAAATATTTCGCTATGTGTATAATTCATGCAACCTACTACTCAAATGAACGTTTTAGTGCATTCCAAACATATATACTACCGCTTCAATATGAACTAAATTTGAATTCGTTTCTCTATTTGAATAAGATCTACAATAATGATTGTTGTGAAGTAAAAGCATTTGAATTCATTTCTCTGTTTTAATAAGATCTACAATCATCATTATTGCCAAGTTAAACCATCGTTTGTGTATTATCTTCACAGCACACCACATGATTAGTCTCAAGTTACATATGAACTATGTGTACTATATGAACTCGAACTAGATTTTTGGAATCCACTTTATTTTGATTTCAAATCACATTACATTTCTAGCTCTAGCTAGATCTTCATAATCTAAACCATGTCTCATATGTATAATGTGTTTATCACATTATGTATGGTGCCCCGCCCCCTACGCCTACAAGTATTTAGATGTGAGTTGCAAACACCACACATTACCACAAATTCAAATAAAATGTGAGAATGTTCGATATATAGTATTGTTTAGATTGTTCGATATTTAGTTGTAAGCTGCAAACGCCACACATTATCACAAATTCAAATAAAATGTGAGATTGTTTGATGTATAGTATGGTTTAGATTGTTCGGCATTTAGCTGTGAGTTGCAAATGCCATGCATTATCACATTATGGTATAACATGTGCACAGCACGTGTATCACCACTATATTCATGCATGCAATGTTTAAAACACTATGATCTCCTATTCAAATATATGAATCCGCTTTCATATCAAATTATGATCTTTGTTAGTCTCTTACACCCACACAATACTCTAACCTTTGTAGCTACCACTAACTTTCTCCCGTGCATGCACATGCCCTCCTCGCCCTCCCCCTCCCTCGGCATTCTATCCACCGGGCACATTCATATTTTTCTTTAGGTCGTTCTCCCAGAGTCTCCACAACTCCTTTCCGACACACATCGATCGATAAACCTCTCCAGCGATGCCTGCCTACAACATACACACACACACCTTCAATCTCCTCCTTTATGTGTCCTTGCCTCGTGTCTCTAATACGGTCAGACACACGTGTAAACTCTCGCCCCTCTTTTCATTAATCTCACAACCGCACACTCCTCCCCCTATCTAGCTAGTAGTTGGGCCTCTCACACCACCTCCTAGCTCCATTCTCTCTGTCTATCCATCTCACTGGGCCTTATTTGTCTCTAACAAATGGACGTACACCGACCGATCTCTTGCTATACATATAGCTAGCTAGGTCCTTATAACTCATTTTTACCCACACGTCAATCGATCTACCTCATTAGCTGTGTCTCTCCCTTCCTCCAACAAACAACAATTGATCTACCGATCTTGTTAGGTTTTCTTACCAAACACATGGTTCCCTTCATCATCCATGGATGTGTCCCGACAGATCTATCACGCACAGGCACACACAGAAACACATCCCCACTCTTATTGATAACATTGCAGTTCCACCCTCAGTTTGTCTAGTAGGCCTCTCCCACCATCTTTGAGAAGCAACTCCATCACCCATCCAGCACTCTACCCCTCTCCCTCCCTCTCCCTCCCTCTCTCTCTGTCCCACCATATTTCCCGTCCTTCAGTTATGTATGGATGTCGACCGATCTCCCTCAAGACATAGCTGGGTCTCTCCTTCTCAACACATATATGAGTCATTCTACCTCTATAGTTAGGCCTCTGCCTACCCCTCCCCCCACCCCCCCACACACCGATACATCGAGCGCTCTAGTCATGTCTCCCTGCAACACACAAACTTGACATGTGCCCTCTAACGTTCCAGTAGGCCAGTCACCCTATATCTTTGACTTGCACACACGCACAATTTCGATGGCTCTCTTCATCGATCTCGCACCCACCCACTTGATCCTCTCTTCGACTCTATCGATAGCTATGACCCCTCCCTCTCTTCTCGTGGATAGCCCGACCCTCTATGTATGATATGGATAGGCCTCCATTTCACACACATTGCATGCAAAATTTTGTTTGAGATGTCATCGACACATATTCCCACAAATAATTCACGAAATCAACCCCCCACCCCACCCCCACCCCAAAACAAAAAACACTCATGAACACGGTTTGTATCTCTCACACACACCCACGTAGGTGGGGGACGTGCACGAAGAGAAGAGGTGCATGCACAGCGCACGTACTCCCAACCACACCCTCGTGGGTACACGGTGGAGCTCATTTCTGTACGAAAAAGGCAGCCCACGTTGTAATTTGGCACGTGTATTGGTTGTCCACTTGGTGGAGGGAGGACCATCTACCACGGGTGAACAAACAAATTGCGACTTGACGTGTTATGTTAAAAAAGAGGAAAACCATGTGGGGCCTACCTAAGAGGCAAGGCTCTATACACTAGAGTACTTTTGATGTGTCCCGTCAACTCGCAGAACGAGGAGAATCTTGCTTAGTACACTCCTCCCCGCCCATAGGAGCGGTGGCTCACAGGATGAGGTGAAACTTGCTCCGCCTTATGCCCGCTCCCTCGCCCATGCGCGCGGTGGCTCGCAGGACGAGGAGAAATATTTACTACTCCCTCGGTTTACTCCTCGTCCCTACTACCTTGGTTATAGAGATTATATCATATTGTTTGGAATATATATGTCCTTTAGTAGATTTCAATATGAACTACTAGTACATACTCCAAACACTCATGTATATAGACGTATTTTAGAGTGTAGATTCACTCATTTTGCTCCGTATGTAGCACTCTCCCTCGCCCCTCAACCCTCGCTCACGTGGTGGACGTGCAGCAATTCATTCGGTCTCATATAGCCAGAACGATATATACTGCACTACCATTATTGCTCGACTTCCCGAAGAGGCAAAGAGCCAATCGCAAGGTTAATATTTTGGAGATGCCAAGCGCAAGGTTATAGGAGAACGAGTAGTAGGTGCCGCATCATTTATAAATAAAGTTTTTTTATTCAGTGGCACGTACGCAATATGATAGGTTCATATGGAGAGAAAAGGAAACCGCTCCACTATATACATAGTCAGGACGGGCCAGCCTACACAGTTGCTTGCTGGGGGTGCTCTCTTCACACTCTCTCACACAAAATGACTGTGGCCACATCTCTAACATCCCGGCGCATCACGTCCGCTTGGGGAAGGGGTGGATACTTAGTGTAGATGCGGTGGCCGTCGCCGACGGCGAAAACCCACTGTCGGCACGTCCCGATCAGGGGTCCCCGTCGTTCTCTCACACAAAGACGGTGATGTTGCCTTCGTCCCTTGCTCACTGCCACGACGTGGGTAGTTGCCGCCTCCCGCCGCCCTCCTCAAGGTTAAGCTACGTCCCTCAGGTACAACTCCCTTTAAAGCCGGCTTGCACCACTGCTCCAGCTGCCCACATCACTCCCTGTGGATATTTCTCTACTTCTTTGCCCCACACATACCTCTACTGGCTTCTACGTACTATATTTGTGATGAGTTTATGTCTCATCAACTAGTCCCAGTAATCTTATTCTAATCACGCTTCTTCAATTTCTTTGCCACAGGGATGCTCATCTCGATTTTGGTGAAACTGCACAAAATGATCTGATGGTCAAAAGGTTGCAAACTTCATTTATTAGGAAGCTCGAACATTGCCAGCAAATTGAAGCCTGGTCAGGGTTCACGGTTCAAGGGCTAGGGACTGCATGGATCGTTTTTTCTTTAGCTGCCTCTGTTCCAAAATAAGTGTCAACTTTAGTAGTAGTACAACTTTGTACTAAAGTTTGCACAAAGTTGAGACACTTATTTTGGAACGGAGGGAGTACATATTTGCTATGATCTGTAAATCATTGAGATGCAATAGCATGCATGCTAGTTTCCTTTGTATTTGATGAAATTTTGCAACGGGCAACCTTGGACGCAAGATACATGTAACAGAAGCTGGAAGCTTCATAGCATTGTACAAATTTATCTCGCTGATAAATTACAGCATGTACTATACTAGTACTTCCTCTGTTCCTAAATATAAGTCTTTGTAGAGATTTCACCATGAACCACATGCAGATGTATATAGATGCATTTTAAGTGTAGATTCATTCATTTTGTTCCGTATGTAGTGGAATCTCTACAAAGACTTATCTACTAGTAATAGCTAGCCCCCACTACTAGGAATTCTCTATCCTCTCCTTGAGCCACATCATCAAAATTGATGTAGCCGTTAGATGAAGTAAATCAGTCCATAATAGCCGTCTGATCTAGACGTTGAGAGGCTCCGCACTAAGCCACATGCAAGCATGCAGAAATACCGTGGCACATGCATGTGAGTGGGTTTTAAATCACATCAACATGTCTGCATGCAAGCATGCACCGTTAGCATGCATGTAAGTGAGCTTTTAAGTCCTATTAACATGTCAAAAAGAAAAATATAATCCCATTATGCAGTAGGAGTTGGCTGATCTTTTTTCCTTACGTGGGATGATCTAAATGATGATGTGAGTTTATTTAGTTTGGCTACCATATTTGTCATGCGGTTATAGAGTTTTTCTAGTTCTACGAAATCGATAATTTTGTGCAGAGAGATATACCGCTGTTCCGCGGCAACGCGCGGGGACTCATCTAGTAATGTTTAGGAATGGAAGGAGTACTATGTAAAGAGTTAGGTGTCGCACGGTGATAGTGTGAGGTGGGCCATGTAATCATTGAGCCTGCGTGTTTTCACTGCTCTTGCACGCCTCCACTGTAAGAATGGGGAAAATTGTAATCTAGTAGTAGTACCTCCTTTCGCCAAAAGTGTTGGACATCCAGCAGTCCTACCACCTCAGTAATAAAGACCAATGAGCCGTAAAATCACATAGCCCCAGCAGTAAGTTGGACGGACGAAGCAACCATCACTCTTGCGCCAGTGAGAGGTCGCGTCCGCTTTGCCCGGGCATGAATGCGGCACCGATTCTTTGGAGCGGCGCTGACCGTTTCGGGCGGGAAGTGCGCGTGGGTGATGGAGGGGCTTTGGGAGGGCCAGGCTGGTCAGGAGCGGGCGTGGCAGCTGTCCGCATGTCCCTACCGGACACGCCCGGAAACGAGAGGATGCACCGACTCTCGCGGCTAAAATCATACACTACACAACATCTCTCTGTAGGAGTAGGTCGAATTGTCGCTCTCTCTAACACACACATGATGTTAAACACACACACACACACACGCACGCACCTTGGTCCCGTTGGACCTTCTAACTTGGCTTATTACACCTAGACGGAGGGAGTAGTAAGTATACGAGATACGGTGGCACACTGACTTAAGTCGAATACAAGTGCCCAAAATTTGTGTGCATGTTATAATAAGGATTCACTTAAAATAGTACGTGAGCGAACAGAGGGATCAATTGGACAGTGTTCCCGAGCAGTAGCGAGATGTGTGAGGTAAGATACACCGCTGGCGCTTTTAATTTTTCTTATTAATTTGTTTGTTTCACCCTCTGACTGGTGGGACCCAACATACTACGTGGAGACAGGTAAGGTGACTAAGGCTGCATTATTTCTGCACCACTAGGGATAGTCTTACCACCAAAGCCACATGACACGATTATGATTGAAATCCCAATGACTCCCACACACAAAAAAAGCACAACATGCTTGTCACAGGAATGCAGGAATGTATAAAAGGTTATTTCTCTCTCATTGAACATAACGGGAGGGTTGTGTAGCTGGTTAGCCTGTTCGCTCATCAAACTTGAGGTCTCGGGTTCGATAACTACACTTGAGCATAATTTGTGCCAGGAGGATTCTTTGACTGGTCAAAATGTTTTCTAGGGTTTGCACGCTTCACACTCTCTCTCCAGTATATATACACACGCTGGAGCCTCAGCGCTTGTAGTTGCTCTCTTCACACTCACTCGCCCTCTCCCGCTGGAGCCTCAGCTCTTGTAGTTGCTCTCTTCACACTCTCTCGCCCTCTCCTGATCTAAACAAGACTTCATTGGCCTCTCTCTCCCCTCACTGCTGCTCAAAGAGCCGGCAGGATCCGTCCGCCGGGAAGGGAAGGAGGCTTAACGCTGTCGCCGTCGGCGAGGGACTACCAGCGCAACTGTTCACTTTCCACCCAGCGGCAGCGCGGGAGGGCCTCCGACCCCTTCTTCGCCGCCGTCCCGTCGCCCATCGAACCACGCCCCGAGAACCTTAAGGTATAATTTACTTACTCCACATGCATTGCTCTAGTTGCATGTATACCATGAATCTAGGACGTGGTTCAAAGAGGAAAGGAGTGGGGGAAAGTAGTGGGAAAAGTTGTATATAGCATGAATCTAGGACGTGGTTCGAAGAGGAAATGAAGGGGGAAAGTTGTATAGCATGAATCTAGGACGTGGTTCAAAGAGGAAAGGAATGGGGGAAAGTAGTGAGGAAAGTTGTATCGCATAAATCTAGGACGTGGTTCAAAGAGGAAAGGAAGGGGCGAAAGTACTAGTTCAAAAAGGAAAGGAAGGGACAAGGCTGTAGAGTTTGAGCAGGACTAGATTTGCTGCGCTCACACAGGGAAAGGTGTCTAAAGATAACAAAACTGGGACCAACACAAATATGCTCCTTGGTTGTTTGTTCTTTGTTGCAACAAACTGTGCATGACCACAATACATCGGTAGATGCACATGGTGCTGGTTTGTCCACTGTCCCGTGCAACTCATTAGCTGTTGTTAATCTAAGGCCCTATTTGGTTAAAAACTCCCTAGTCCCTACCTGCTTGGTTCTAGGGACTAAACATGGACTAGAGGTTATTAAATGACATGCTAAAAGACCATGTTACCCCTAGTAATGAACTAATAGAGACAAGGTGTGATGCGTGGCAGGGGAAACTGTTGGAAAAAGTCCCAAGAAGACTCCCCCGGGGTCTTCTTTCTTTAGTCCCAAATGCCCACTTTTAGTCCCTAAAAGTCCCTCCTGTTTGGTTTAGATGGGACTCACACAGAGTTTTTTTAGTCCCTACACCAAATGTCCCTGTAAAGAAACACCCTCTAATAATGCCGCTGGAAAATTGATGCAATGCCACAGTTAAAAGCAAATTACATGTTTAACGAATTTTATTGTTAATATAATGTCTATGTTAATGTTAATCAATGCCACCGTTTGAGAAATGCTACTGTCTTGCTTTCTTTCCCATTTAGATAAGGTAGATGCTTTTTTTGTTGGCTTCTGTGTCATCCACCGTTATTGACCACTAATTGTTTCCTTTGCACCTCTATGTAAACAGGGTTATCTACTTCACCTCGTTGCCATTGTTGCACTGTAAAAACACTTTTGTTTTAAGAGTGTTTTGTGCAGCTCAACCAAAATGTCACACCGACAATGTTGCTTGATTGCTTGATCTTAGTGGAACTGCACAAGAGGAGATCTTACTTCCTATCCGTTAAGGCGAATTTGGTTCAGATCTTCTTCTTGTGAGTTGTTTGAATTCCGCATCATGAGAGGTCAGTACTAGCCTTCTTTCACATGATTCTGCAGTGTGCTTTCTTATGTTGTGCTACTTGTATGATAATGTTGCTTGATTTTAGTGAACTGCACAAATGGAGACAAGACTTCCAATCTGTATGTGCACCGTAATATCCCATTGAGGTAAGTAATGATATTTCACAACTGTTGGCCTGTATTTTGCCACTTTCATCAGAAAATTAAGTTTAGTACTATACTTGTGCTCCCTAATTGACATGCCAAATCTTACATTGAAGGCGAAGCTTGTCTGTTATTGAACCAAGTGATGAAGGGGAAGAACAAGCGGAAGAAAAACAAAAATCAACTCCCAGTGCTGTAATGAAGCACTGGAACTGTGATGACACAAGTAATGATATAGTTTTGCATCTTAATTTATTGCTATGGATGGAACGAGCAATTGTTTTGCCACTGATTTGATGCCACTCTTAATGTAATATGTAATTATCTCTACTTGTGCAAACAGGGATCTTCTTTGAAGATACCATATATTTTAGTGGAACTGCACAAGAAGATGTTGGAAACATTAAACTAATCGAGGAATATATAGTAAGCAGCGTCGATCAATTTTTTCTTTATTCTTTAGTTGTGAAGTAAATATTGCCTATGACATGTGAGTCGCTGAGATGCATAATCATCGATTTTTTTGAATGTTCTCTATGATTTGCCAGGCCTGTGTGTTTGATTGCAATGTACAGAAACGCTAAAAAGCTGCTCAAACTCTTTGTACTCCTTCTGTTCCTTTTTACTTCGCACATTGTGAAAGTGCATACTTTTTTGTATAAGATTGATCAAAGTAGAGATACTTTGACTGCAGACAAAACTTGTATGCATACTAGAAAGGACCGGAGGGAGTACATGTGAAACTGCTGCAAACGAGGTGATCACCCTGGGAATAATGCTAGTACATATTGTTTTGCATGTTAATCCAATGCCAGTGATACAGGAATTCGAACTAATCGAAATAAATTCATTCATACATGGTCGGATTTCATATAAACATGCCGGACTTCATTACATTTCATACATTCTTCAACTAAAAAGGGGTGCGCTGGAGGTATGATTAATTAACCGAAGCTACCCACCTGTGTCCCGCTGAGCCGAACAGAAGCTTCACTGGCTTAACTGCAGGTGCAGTTCTGTAACTGACATGTGGCCTGTTGGGCCCACGTGTCAGCCAGCCAACTGCACCAGCAGTTAAGTAGAAGCAGCATTCTTCTCCAGCGCAGCTCTCCGACTCCACTTTGTCGCCAAGAAGCTAACCGGCCGTCAATGGTCAACCCTCCTAGCTTGGCTTCAACCGGAGGGTAGCAGCGGTGGCCTTACTTGGACCCGAGCGGCGGTGACCTACCGTGTTCTACTCTTCCTCATTTTCTGTGTGGCGCGGCCTCGTTGGCAGCGGGGCGGGGCCTCGGCGGAGCCGGCGATGTCCTCTGTCTCGTTGCCGGCGGGCAGCGCCTCAGCTGAGCGGTGAAAATCCTCCCCCACGTTGCCAGCAGGGTGGGGCCTTGGCTGGGCCGGCGATATCCTCTGCCTCGTTGTTGGCGGGGCGGGGCCTCGGCGGAGCCGGCGGTGTCCTCTGCCTCGTTGTTGGCGCCGCGAGGCCTCGGCGGAGCAGGGCCTCCTCGACGCCAGTGGAGTGGGGACTCGTCGGAGCCGGCATTGTCCTCTGCCTCGTCCTCGGTCTCGCCAAACAGCGCCTCGCCCGCTTCATCGCCCTCTTTGCTAGCCTCTTTGTAGGCGGCCGCAGCCTCCGCCACCCGCATGGGTACCGCCAGCGCTCGAGGCGGCCCTTGTGGGCGGAGCGATACGAGTCGAGCAGCGCCTCCTGCCCCGCCCGCTCCGTGGCGATCTGCTCCTCCGCTTGCAGGTTCTCCTGGAGGAGATGGTGGTTGTAGGCGGCGTCGGCCTGCGCCTCTCGGAACTGCTCCTCACGCGTCTGCCTCACCCTGTCCATATATTGGGCACGGGCCTCGCCGATGGTCATGGTGCAATGCACCGGCGAGGATGGCGCGGAGGAGGGGGTTGGCGCCGGATCGTCAACTACCATGTTCTCCATTGGGATGTCGTCGTCCCCCGGCTGCCTGACGGCCAGCCGGTCGGCAGCAATGGCTGCCATCTCCTTGTGGTCTGTCGTTCGCCCGTCCCGAAGAGTGCTGGAGCGCGAGGAAGCCATGGTGGGCAGTAGTGGTGTGGACAGGAGAAAGGGAACGGATGCGGATGACTGCGGCTATGGTCGGCGAGCAGTTTATATAGCAATGGTGGGTGGGCGGAGGGACGAACGTGTGGCGCCGGAGTAGCTGCCTCTGCAGCCGCGTATCATTAATGTGGGTGGCAGATGGACGGACAGACGGCACTTGTGTCATTTGAAGGCAGAGCAATCGCCTGCACCGGGAAGCGGGGCGGGCGGCGCTGACTGTTTCAGGCGGAAACCGTGCGTGGGCGAGGAGATGACTTTACTTGGAGAGGATGACAATGGGGACCCACCAGGTCCATAGCCTCACGTACGCAAGTGGCTCCTTATTTTATACACACACACATAAACACTATTCTGATCACGGGATCAGAATAATATTGAGAGAATTCCTTATTTAACACTGTCTAAAAA
Source organism: Triticum urartu (assembly GCF_056163025.1). Taxonomy (NCBI): domain Eukaryota; kingdom Viridiplantae; phylum Streptophyta; class Magnoliopsida; order Poales; family Poaceae; genus Triticum; species Triticum urartu. The sequence goes on along the minus strand of NC_141874.1, from coordinate 126,033,153 downwards.
ATTTGTTCCTTATTTGACACTGAAAAAATATTTCTTCCCTATCTAACACAACCTTTAAGTTTTATTCCCAATATAACACTTGCATCCATTTTTTTTGCAAATAGTGTTAAATGGCACGAGAAATGACAATTCTGCCCTCAGACATCTATTCAATCATTTTCTTTATATTAGACTTAGGTTTTCTAGTTCTAATCAAGTCTCTGATAGTGCATAGACGTGCTTACTGTCAAGACTGCTTTGTGCTTACCGTCAAGACTGCTTTGTACAACAGGAAAAAAGATTGAGAAGTGTAAAAAAATGCAGGAGCGACATGACCAACAAATCTCTTCGATCTGTTTGTTCTATTCACCAAGCTAACGCAAGAAAGACTCAACGCTCAAGTACGTACGTAGATACGCGGCTAGAGACAAGCACATTCTGCATCTAGGAAAAATTAATCAAGCTGCATGTATTTCTGAGCTAGCATTGCACGTACGTGCGCTGCTTGGGTGAATCGACTTGGCATTCTAAAAATGACACTTCACCACGGGCTCACGCAACACTCGTCCGCTCCTATCCGCTGCACCTTCGACGTCCCCACCACCATGTCTTGAGAAGTTTTTCAGCCAGAACCAGGGGTAAACTTGTCATTTCATGTGTCATTAAACACTGTTAGGTCAAAAAATGGACGAAAGTGTTATATTAGGAACAAAATTTAAAGTTGGTGTTAGATAGGAAAGAAATATTTCTTCAGTGTTAAATAGGGAAACGAAATTTAAAATAGTGTTCAATAAGGAATTCTTTCAATAATATTCTGATCACAACCTAACCTGCCCCGCTAGTAGTACGTTCAACTTCCCTGTGAACTAGGTTGAACTTCCGCCAACATTGCCCAAATGAGGCTTGCGATATACCGTTGTAAAGCTATGGACCCCAATATCATGACCCAACGTAATTTTTTGGCAAAATATAAGCGGTTTAAGAGCAGTTTCGAAAACCGTTTTTTCTTCACACAAAAAACGTGAATCGTATTTGCGATCGCATTTCTAAACCGTTTATCGGAATAAGGCATATAATATGGCGTTGGAAAGCTGCTGCAAAACTGCTCCTTCCACATGTTGAAAGTTTTCTCTAGTTCCCTATGGTTAAAGAGTAATTAGAAAAAACATAAAATTTCGTAAACCGAACAGCTGAGTTCATTTTTTCGATGTCATTTCTAAACGGCTAATCCAATGGAGGCATATGATACGGCGTTGGAAAGCTTATGAAAATGCGCTACTTTTTCATCTTGAAAGTGTTTTTCTAATTTTGAATGGTTTAAGAGCAATTTAGAAAATGGTCCAAGTCCTACCGAGTTCGTATTTTCGAGCTAATTTTTTAACCGTGCGTCCGAATGCAGCAAATGATATGGCGTTGGAAAGCTTGAACAAATGCGAAACTTTTTGGTATGTATTGTTTCTCCCAATTCTTTACGATTTTAAGTCAGTTTTGAAAATGGCGAAAAACGTATTTTCGCCGTAATTTCTACAAACTTTATCGGAATGGGGTAAATAATATACCGCTGAAAAGCTACGGAAAATGTGAAACTTTTTCATGTTGATGGTTTTCTCTGATTCCTAGCCGTTTTCAAGTAATTTTGAAAACGGCGGGATCATGCGTTCTGCCTCTATCGCGAAACAGATTCTTCGAAAATGCACCGCGTGAAGAACCTGAACTTCTCAGCATGTCTACCTGAACTTCACTCTATTTTTTACGTGATTTTTTTGCTCGCGGGTCTCAATCCACTGCTCGTAACTCTCCATCCATTCACCGGAATTGAGCAGGTGATATACCGATGGAAAGATATTGTAAGCACGCAACTTTCCCATGTTGATCGTTTTTTCATACTCGCGACGATTTTAAAAGTTTTTCATCTAAAATTCAGCCACTATAGTAGTTGAACTTCCTGCTATTTTCAGTTGAGCTTCTGTGACGTATTTTTGCTTGTCACTTTCTCATCCATCGTCAGTGTTACACAAATGATATTTCTTTTGTACAAATTTCTCTTACAATAATTTTTTTTAACGTTTTCCGACGAAGTACTTGAACTTGTAACAACAAAACTTTTAGTCTTTGCTTTTTTATTCTTTTTTTAATACAAAATGCACACCGTCTAGTACATGAACTTCTGGCAGTTATCAACTTGAACCTCTCTCGGTTACGTGAAAATATTTGAGTTTTTTAATGAATTTTTAATCTAATTTTTCTTAATCTTTTTTATAAATTTTGAAGCGCTCTATTTTAATATTTGAACTTCTTGTTATTTTATTTTTGAACTTCTTGTTTCCATTATTTAATGAGAAAAATCTGAGTTTTCTATAATAATCGAACTTCTCCATCTTTTGAATATGGCCTTCCTGGTTTTACTTTCTTAATCCTTTTTCTGAAATTTTGAAGCGTTATATTTTTTAAAAGTTGAACTTCTTGTTTTTTATTTTTGAACTTCTTGTTTCCATTCTTTAATAATGAGGAAAATCTGAGTTTTCTATAATCATCGAACTTCTCCATCTTTTTAATATGGACTTCCTGATTTCATTTTTCTCCATCTTTTATATTTCTTAATTAGACACCAAACTTCTCCCCATTTTTAAATTGAACTTATTGGTTTTATTCCTTAGTAACAAGAAAAAAATATGTTTTTAATGTACATTGAATTACTCTATTTTTTAAAATTGAACTTCCTAATTTTTTTTAAAATGGGGAAATCATTTTTGTAACTTTTTTGTTGTTCCCCTATTTTAATTTGAACTTGTTAGTCATTCTTTAGAACGAGAATCTGAGGTTTTATAACCTTTGAACTTCTATGTTATTGTAATTTGAACTTCTTAGTTTTATTCTTTAGTAACGAGAAAAATCGAGTTTTCTGAACTTCTTTGTTATTAAATTCTGAACTTCTTGGTTTTATTTTCTAACAATATGGAAAATCCGAATTTTTTATAGACATCGAACTTCACCATTTTTAAATTTTAAGTTCTTAGTTTTGTTGGTTAGTAACGGGGAAAATGTTTTTTTATATAAACAATGATACCGCAATGTTATTTTAATTAGAACTTCTAGTTTTTATAGAATGGGGAAAATCAGTTTTTATACAATCTTTTGAAATGCTCCTCTTTTTAATTTGACTTTCTCTGATTTTTTACAAATGGGGAAAATGCGTTATAAATATTTTTTTAACTTGTTGCTCAAATTTTTTGAACTTCCAAATTTGCCTTTTAGATATTAAAAAATTATTTTTTTAACATTAACCTGCTTCGATTTTTTAATTTGAACTTCTTATAGAATTTTGTCGTGGCATTTTATGCATTTTTTGCTTTTCGGTGAAATGGCCTAGGCGGTCCCTTTTTTCATTTGATGATTTTTCTTCTGAACGTGGTAGACATGAACTTCGAAATTTCTAAAACATGAACTTCGCGTGCTATTAATTTTTTTATGAAACTCCACATTTTTTTATTCTTTGAATTCCATGATTTTTTTTGTTTACATTTTTTTGTTTGAACTTCGAAGTTCGTTACACCCGAACTTTCAAAATCAAACATTTTTACACACATTTTTCCTTGAATCCAACATGTGCAAGAACAATAGTTAAATTTGGGTCAATTATCATAAGCAATAGGACAAACATTTAGAGGGCACACATGAAGGAGAAGGAAAGCGACAACATAATGTGTGTCAGAGAGCAAGTAGTTGAGGAAAACCAACCAATACGTGATACATTTTTTTACTGTAAAGAGCAGACAACAAATTTTTTTCATGTCTTTCCAATTTGAACCCCACTAAAAAGTTTCTATTCAATGTATTTTTTAGTGTTTCCGTATTGGTTGAATTTGTTGCTTCCTTAAAATTGAACTTCCTAATTTTTTATTACATGAACACAAAAACTGACACTCTAAGTCCAATATGGAAAACAAACATGACAAAAATAATTTTTAAAATTTTAGTGTAATACATGCACGCGCACACACACAAGCACAACACGTCCACAATTTTCTTTTTGGCTTTCATGAAATGGAAACAGATTCAGTCTCACAAGCATAAGCATCAAACTTCCATGAATTACAAGACAAACTTTTTGCATCAACTTAGATTACAGAGCGCCGTCAGGTCTCAATTAACATCGGTGTGTTTGTTGAGACCGATGTTGTTGCAGCTTATACAGAGCACCGTCAGGTCTGAATGATGAGGGTGGACCTGAATTTTTCACACATTCTCAAAGTGTATCTCAGAACAAGCGATGCACACCTGGAGTTCTGAACTCTTAACTGAATAACACAAATTTCAGTGATGACTAAACCAAAGCATATCACAGCGATAACAACTTACACCAGGTGCTGGCTCTTATTGATATAATCGGGCATCACTCTTCCCCTCTTAGGCGGATGCACAACCCATGAGGGCCACTATATTGGTATGGATGTCATCCTTCCTACCACCGACAACACTGTCCACCTTCTCACCGCCCTTTGCTAAACAAGGAAGTTGGCATTGCCTCGACATTGTATGCTTCAGCGACATCCCATTGAACAAATGAAATGGAGGGCAAGCATTACATCGCTATCACTGAGTAAACATATTTTGGAGGATCGTGGAGCTATGCTTACCTTTAGCTTGTCAACGTCCACCTTCAGCAAGATGGCGCCAGGGAACTTCTTGGCATACTCACTCGGCAAAGACTAGGGCTATGTCACGACAAGGACCGTACCAGGAAGTAGTGGAGTCAATGATCACCTGACAAGCGAGGAAGTACATAAATTTTACAGTGAGGACACATGAACATGAAAGGAATAGCTTGATCGAGGAAAAGAAAATATAATGGCAGCTTCAGTGACAGCCACTACCGAGTACCAAGCGTGTGACAAGGACAAAGGTTACAAAACCACTCTCCCACGATGCCCGCAAGCGATAAAAAACGCAGCCACGCAAAGAAAATCCACTAGCCTGCCTCATCTCACACACTCTGAACCTTCCTCTCTTTTCCTGCGTTGCGTCTGCCAACAGCGTCATGGTTTGGCCTGGCTTGGTCGCTGCTAAATAGATGGATGGATTGAGTAATGTAACTGATGTTTCAAGTTCTTTTTTATCACGAAAGTATTTTGATTGAGACTGCAGTCCAGGTTGCAGCCTAGGGGCATCACATCTACTTGCAACATGACATTACTAGATGAAACTTATCATGAAAGTGTTGAACAGGACTGTCGTCCAGGTTGCACCTTAGCGGCATCACATAAATAAACATTAGTAGCAGTACTGAGCTAGACACTGGGACTGCAGTCCAGGTTCCGAATTGGGTGACCCATGAGACAAATACTAGTATTTGCTATCAATATTATGAGATCTGCACAAGTCGGAAAATCATCCAAAAGACAATTCTGCAGCACGCCCGCACCTGGCACAAATTGAGATAACCTTGCCCCAACGAATACCTAAAATTTATAACAGGAAAAGGATGACGAAGGGGGATTGGGATCGGGAATCATGTGGACGTATCGGCTTGTCGTCTCCTTTGCCATTGGCATGTGGGTGTCAAACTCTTGCAGCACCGCCTCCCTCGCGTGAGCTAGCGATGGACTGCAGCGGCAGCTCGTGACGGACTGCGGAGGCAGTGGTAGGCAGCGGCAGATGGTGGCGGCTCGATCCGGGAAGGGAGGTGGGGGCGACATGATCGGTGGAGGGTGACGGCGGGGTTGGCGCGATCCGGGGAGGGAAGCAGCGTCTGCAGCGGCACAATCCGGGGCGGGGCGATGCGGCGGCCGGTTCCTGAGGGGTACGGCGCGGCGGCCGTTTCCCGGGGTAGGGGTGGTCCAGTGCGGCGGCTGGTTCCGAGGGCGGGGGCGGGCCGGCGCCGGTGAGGTTGGGTGGCTGGATCGGAGAGGGAGTGGGGCGTCGGGAGGTTGGCTAGATCGGGGCGGGAGTGTAGGCGTGGGGAGGTATGGTGGTGGGGCGGGTTCGGGAACGTGTCATCGCGCCCTATATAGGGCCATTGTGATCCAAATAACTATTCTGATCCCAGGATCAGAATAGTGCCACTCTCTCTCTATATATATATACACATAACTATAATTTATTTTGCTTCCTCCTGGTTTCCTGACATCACGGTCCCACACCATTGTCAACCTATGTAGTAGTCAATAAACGAGAGAATTACACAAGAAGCGGCCGACCGCTGGGACCAAGCAGCTCGAGCAGTATTTGTGTTTTTGAGGTGTGAGCACTGCAGAGTTTTTCGATGTTTAGCCTAGATATTAATTTTTCTCCTCTGAACAACAACGAAAACATCGCTATAGGTATTAACTAGGCGGGCTGTGGCCCGTCTAGCCCAGGCCAGATATCCAGCCCAGATATTAATTTTTTCAAGCTGAAAATGGCTAGCCCAGCTATACTTTTTTTTAGGAATACCCAGGCAAGGTCAAGTTGTTATTCTCCTCCCCGCTGGGCTTCAAATCTTTCCTAGGAGGGATGCATTAGGCTTAACAAGAAAATGGGCTTTAAGAAATAATAAATGGGATGTAATTATAAAAACTGGGCAGTAACTATAAAAAATGCACCAAACACATGATTACTTTATAAAATATTATTTTTGGATATTGAAAATTTTAATTTCATTAATTGTTGCGAGTGCAATGTTTCGTTGGATGTTTACGTAATATAAATTTATATTGAAATTGTATTTAATCTGACTAGAAATTTTAGGATAAAAATATTTCGGATCCCATCAAAATGTGGGAAATTTTATTGAATTCTGTTTTGAACGGTTGGTTGAAATGGGCTGTACTTTTAACAAACTGTAAATGGGCTGTAGTAAATTCCATTAGAATTCAAAAATGGGCTGCACATTCTTACAAATCTCAAATGGGCTATAAGTTCTCTGCCACACACTTCTGGCCTTACTAAGTTGACGCGTCCCCTAAAAAAATAGAGTTGACGCGTATGCAAGGCTTTGTCAACTTATAGTCAACACACGGTTCTAGCAAGAGTGGCCGTTGGATGTCCATCCAACGGATGTCGTGCTTCTTCAATCTCGGATATTCTAGCTTCACCCGCCCAAAAAATGATTCCTCCCCATGACATCTGGGGCGCACCGTTTCGGAAGCTGACCTGTGGGCCTACTAAGTTGGCGTACCAAGGGCTTTGTCAACTTAGTCAATATAAATGATTCTAGCTGCAGTGACCGTACGATGTCCATCCAACGGCCGCCGTGCTTCTTCAACCTCTGGTCTTCTTCCTCCAGCCGCCCAAAGCAGCACCGGTCGTGCCGCCTGCTCCTGCCTCCCGTGGCCGACTGTGCTGCCGCAGAGGCCTCACCGCCCCCTACTACTCCCACCGCTGGCCAGGCCATCCCTCCACTCACCCACACCCCCTGTTATTCTGCGGCGATGGCAGCGCAGCCGAACGAGTGAACCCTCGTACTCCTCTCCGCGTGTGCATCCACTGTCGCGTCTTCCCCAGCTCCGTGTCGTCCCCTTCCTAGGCCTCTCCGTCGTCCACCGCCCTGGTGCTCTCGGCGCGACGAGGTCAACGTGGTCAAGCAACGACTTCCATCGGGCGTGGACTGTACGTGGAGAGGCTGACAGCTGGGTCCACGGCAGCCGCAAGGAAGTGCCTCCTTATTACGCGCAAAATAATTATTCCTTCACCTGACAGCGGGGACCCACCGGACGGGCCACCATATTTCATGAAAAAAATGATTCGCCCCCTGACTGCTGGGACCCACGAGCTACATCTTCGCACGCCAGGAAGTGCGTCCGAAAAAAAACGATTCGCCCCCCTGACTGCTGGGACCCACCAGCTACATCTTCGCACGCAAGGAAGTGCGTCCAAAAAAAATTATTCGCCCCCGACTGCTGGGACCCACCAGCTACACCTTCGCACGCAAGGAAGTGCGTCCGAGCAAAAAAACGATTCGCCCCCCTGACTGCTGGGACCTAGCAGCTACACCTTTGCACGCAAGGAAGTGCGTCCGTGCAAAAAACAAAACGATTCACCCCCATGACTGCTGGGACCCACCAGCTACATCTTCGCAGGCAAGGAAGTGCCTGACAGTCGGGACCCACCTGGTCGAAGTGTACGTAGCGTTGTCATTCTGGTCACGAACGTGTACGTACATACTGGTCGATGTAGAGGCGCGCACGTGTCGTAGTAGAGGCGCGCACGTAGCATGTACACGTACGTACAGCGGCAAAGGTGCAAGAAAGAAAATATGGCCACGTATGTGTACATACGGGCAGGGTCTCGAACGCCTACTCGCGCATATGTACGGCTAGGGCTCGTGTACATGGCTGGGTCGGAACGGAGAAACAGCGTCGTTGTCATGTTCATGGGGAGGCAACGGAATGCGTCATGTTCATGGGGAGGCAACAGAATGCGTCGTGTTCATGGGGAGGCAACGGAATGTGTCGTGTTCATCGGGAGGTAATGGAACACGTGGGAGCCAACCGGCTGGGTCAGAACGGAATGCGTGATCGTGTTCATCGAGAGGGCTTGGACGGAATAGGCGACGGAAACGAGGCCTGGCGTACCGCAGAACGAATGAAATGGACCTCCTACGGTCAAAACGGGGGTCCTGTTGATCGGGAGGGGTGTGGCGTACCGCAAAATGGAGGAAACGGACCTCCTACGGTCGAAACGGGGGTCCTATTGATCGGGAGGCGTGTGGCGTACTGCAAAACGGACGAAACGGACCTCCTACGGTCGAAACGGGGGTCCTGTTCATCGGGAGGGGTGAAGCGTACCGTAAAACGGGACTCCGCGGGATACTGTTCATCTCCACCGTCGGCCTCCTCCAGCCTCCACGGGCTCCTGTTCATCCATCCTCCACCGCGCGCTACTCCACCGGCTACTGTTCAACCACCCCTCCACCGTCTACTGTTCATCCAGCCCTCCACACCACAGGGTCCTGTTCAACCACCCCTCCACGGGCACCCCTCCACCGTCTACTGTTCATCCATCCCTCCACACCACGGGGTCCTGTTCATCTAGAGGCAACGCCACCGCTCACTGTTCATCCCAGAGGCAGCATCGATCGGCTTCAGTTAGCAGCAGTAGCGAAGGAATCGCTCGATCGGGTTCAGTTAACAGCCATCGATCGATCGCTCGGGTTCAGTAACGCGTAGCCTGTAGTGCAATCGCTCGGGTTCAGTTAGAGCCCAACGCCTCTCTCGGGTTCAGTTAGAGCCAACGCCTCGCACACACACGCGTACGTGTATGAGAGAAACGCGCATCGCTCGGCCCCCGACCTCCCACCGTAACCGGGAACTCCCCGAAATTTTCCTCGCCCTCGCTTCTACCACGGTTTTTTCCGTCATGGACAGCCCAAAGAATGTCATGCAGCTGCGTCTCCGGCCCACCCAGGATGAAAAGCCCATTTTCTATCATGATTTTTTGTCATAGAAGTAGGAGCCCACCACATCTATGATGATACCGGGTTTTGTCACAATTATCGTCATAGAAGTGTCATATGTATGACAGAAAAAAAATTCGTTCGGCCCAAAATGTCATGGATGTGTCTTTTTTTGTAGTGAGGGGCGCGCCCCCCTGCCTCGTGGCCCCCTCGGGCATCGTCTCACGTGGATTTTTCTTCCCAAAAATAAGATATATTCCAAAAAAAATCTCCATCAGTTTTTATCCCGTTTGGACTCCGTTTGATATGGATTTACTGCGAAACAAAAAATATGCAACAAACAGGAACTGGCACTGGGCACTGGATCAATATGTTAGTCCCAAAAATAGTATAAAAAGTTGCCAAAAGTATATGAAAGTTGTAGAATATTGGCATGGAACAATCAAAAATTATAGATACGACGGAGCCGTATCAGCATCCCCAAGCTTAATTCCTGCTTGTCCTCGAGTAGGTAAATGATAAAAAAGATATTTTTTGATGTGGAATGCTACCTAGCATAATCTTGATCATGTAATCTAATCATGGCATGAAAATTAAGACACGAGTGATTCAAAGCAATAGTCTATTATTTGACATAAAACAATAGTACTTCAAGCCTACTAATAAAGCAACATGTCTTTTCAAAATAACATGGCCAAAGAAAGTTATCCCTACAAAATCATATGGTCTCGCTATGCTCCATCTTCACCACACACAGTATTCAAATCATGCACAACCCCGATGACAAGCCAAGCAATTGTTTCATACTTTTGATGTTCTCAAACCTTTTCAACTTTCACGCAATACATGAGCGTGAGCCATGGACATAGCACTATAGGTGGAATAGAATGGTGGTTGTGGAGAAGACAAAAAAGAAGAAGATAGTCTCACATCAACTAGGTGTATCAACAGGCTATGGAGATGCCCATCAATAGATATCAATGTGAGTGAGTAGGCATTGACATGCAACGGATGCACTAAGAGCTATAAGTGTATGAAAGCTCAGACTGAAAACTAAGTGGGTGTGCATCCAACTTGCTTGCTGATGAAGACCTCGGGCGTTTGAGGAAGCCCATCATCGGAATATACAAGCCAAGTTCTATAATCAAAATTACCACTAGTATATGAAAGTGATAACTCAAGAGACTCTCTATATGAAGAACATGGTGCTACTTTGAAGCACAAGTGTGGTAAAAGGATAGTAACATTGGCCCTTCTCTCCTTTTCTCTCATTTTTTGTTTTTTTGGTGGGCTTCTTTGGCCTCTTTTTTGATTTGGGCTTCTTTGGCCTCTTTTATTTATTTTTAAAGTCCGGAGTCTCATCCCGACTTGTGGGGGAATCATAGTCTCCATCATCCTTTCCTCACTGGGGCTATGCTCTAATAATGATGATCATCACACTTTTATTTACTTACAACTCAATATTACAACTCGATACTAGAACAAAGATATGACTCTATATGAATGCCTTCGGCGGTGTACCGGGATGTGCAATGATCAAGCGTAGCAATGACATCAAAAAACGGACAAGCCATGAAAACATCATGCTAGCTATCTTACGGTCATGCAAAGCAATATGACAATGAATGCTCAAGTCATGTATATGATGATGATGGAAGTTGCATGGCAATATATCTCAGAATGGCTATGGAAATGCCATGATAGGTAGGTATGGTGGCTGTTTTGAGGAAGGTATATGGTGGGTTTATGGTACCGGCGGAAGTTGCGCGGTACTAGAGAGGCTAGCAATGATGGAAGGGTGAGAGTGCGTATAATCCATGGACTCAACATTAGTCATAAAGAACTCACATACTTATTGCAAAAGTCTATTAGCTATCGAAACAAATTACTACGCGCATGCTCCTAGGGGGATAGATTGGTAGGAAAAGACCATCGCTCGTCCCCGACCGCCACTCATAAGGAAGACAATCAATAAATAAATCATGCTCCGACTTCATCACATAACGGTTCTCCATACGTGCATGTTATGGGAATCACAAACCTCAACAAAAGTATTTATACAATCCACAACTACCCACTAGCATGACTCTAATATCACCATCTTTATATCGCAAAACTATTGCAAGGAATCAAACATATCATATTCAGTGATCTACAAGTTTTATGTAGGATTTTATGACTAACCATGTGAATGAAAAATTCCTGTCATCTCTCTAAATAGATATAAGTGAAGCCAGAGAGTTTAATTCATTATACAAAAGATATGCCCGTACTCTAACAAATATAAGTGAAGCAAAAGAGCATTTTACAAATGATGGTTTTCTATGTGAGAAACAGGCAATCCAAACTTCAAATGATATAAGTGAAGCACATGAAGCATTCTATAAAGCCATACTCAAAAGATATAAGTGAAGTGCATAGAGAATTCTATAAGTCAATCAAGGACTATCTCATACCAGAATGGTGCATAAAAGAAAAATGAAAACTAAAGCAAAAGACGCTCCAAGATTTGCACATATCACATGAACGAAACGAATCTGAAAACATACCGATACTTGTTGAAGAAAGAGGGGATGCCTTCCGGGGCATCCCCAAGCTTAGACGCTTGAGTCTCCTTGAATATTTACTTGGGGTGCCATGGGCATCCCCAAGCTTGAGCTCTTTCCTCTATTCCTTCTTCTCACATCGAGACCTTCTCGATCATCGAACACTTCATCCACACAAAACTTCAACAGAAAACTCGGTAAGATCCGTTAGTAGAATAAAGCAAATCACTACTCTAAGTACTGTTGCAAACCAATTCATATTTTGTTTTTGCATTGTGTCTACTGTAATATAACTTTTCCATGGCTTAATCCACTAATATAAATCGTTAGTTTCATCAAAACAAGCAAACTATGCATCAAAAACAGAATCTGTCTAAAACAGAACAGTCTGTAATAATATGAACATTTACCATACCTCTGGTAATTGAAAACTTCTGCCAAAATTAGGAAAAAAAATTTGTTTAAATACATTGCAAAAGGAATCAGAACCGTTTGACATTCCAGTAAAAAATGTAAAATCGTGCACTACAGCCAAAGTTTCTGTCCTGCACCGTACAAACCAACAAGCATTGTAAACATCCTAAAGGAAAACCTTGGCACATTATTTTTATAATACAATGGAATTGCACAAGGGGATAATTATTTTTATTGAAAATTTTCTGTAATCAAGATTCACAAAGTTTCCGTGAGCATGAACAAAGTTCAAGGCTAGCTCCCACTTCAACAATGCTCGTCTTTCTCACTTTCGCTTTCCTTTTTGAAAAAGTTTTGGGTTCCCCTCTTTATTTTTGTTGTTTTTAAACTATATAAAAGCACTCAACAGAACTAAATGACTCTCTAAAACTTCCGGGTTGTCTCCCTGGCAGCGCTTTCTTTAAAGCCATTAAGCTAGGCATATAGTGCTCAAGTAGTGAATCCACCCGGATCCCAAGGTATATCAAAGCCAATTTTAATTAACAATGATTTGTAATTTAGTAGTGAGCACAAAGTAACATATATCATGTAACAATGAAGTCTAACTCTCTTCCTATGCATCGGCATGTCATAAAAGAACAATTCATGCACACATAGTAAAGGCCAATGCATAGTATAATCAGTTTTTTGCAATTTTATCGTATTGGAAACATAGAGAGGTGGAGATATAGTTCCTCTCTCATAATAATTGCAAGTAGGAGCAGCAAGAACATGCATATTATATCTATCAAAATCATCATGTCTAGTAGTAAAAGGCAACCCATCAATATAATCCTTAATAAGCACAAACTTCTCCAATATAGTGTAGTTTGGAGAATTCAAAAAGATAATAGGACTATCATGTGTGGGTGCAATAGAAACAATTTCATGTTTAACATAAGGAACTATAGAAAGTTCATCTCCATAAGCATAATTCATATTGGCATCTTGGCCACAAGCATATCAAGCATCATCAAAAAGGGATAATTCAAGAGAATCAACGGGATCATAGCAATTATCATAGCATTCATCCTTCGGTAAGCACGAAGGGAAATTAAACAATGTATGAGTTGAAGAGTTACTCTCATTAGAAGGTGGGCACGGGTGATCAATCCGCTCTTCCTCCTTTTGTTCTTCGCTCTCCTCCTCATATTTTTCATCCAATGAACTCACAGTTTCATCAATTTCTTCTTCCATAGATTCCTGCAAAATATTAGTCTCTTCTTGGACAGCGGAGACTTTCTCAATAAACGCATCAATATCGGAATTGTATTCATAATTCTCATAACAATATTTAAGGATAGTTAAATTTTCAGGTCTGTTGACATCATCATAAAGATTTTCATATTCTTTGAACATAGATTCAATTTCATAAGCACCCACAAAAGCAACAAATTCTTCTATTTGTTCCACATCATAGTAGTCATATATACCTCTAGCATAAGAAGCCAAAGTTTCATTATCATTAAATTCACATCAAAAGGGAAGGTGTGGAGCCTTCATCCTAGAGCAACAAGTATAATCATATCTCAAGCATAGTTGCCTAGCATACCAATATAACATATAAATTTGATCCCATAATAGTTTCCCTTTTTGAGTCAAGCGAGAATCCCTAAAGTATTCACGTTGATCCAACGTGTCTCCCATTACCAAATTGAATGGGGTTTTCTCTGGATTATCAAAGTAGTACATAATATCTATCACATAATGAGTATTGAGGGTTTTAGGAGGTTCCTCATCTCCATGAGCAGCAAGTACACCTAATTTTTTTGGTATTTCATGTTCCATATCCATAACTAAAGATAAAGAACAACTAAGAACAGCAAATAAAAATTACTTAATTATAAACCAAACAAGCACACATGAGAATATTCACCCCATGCTATTGCTCGCCGGCAACGGCGCCAGAAAAAGGTCTTGATAACCCACAAGTATAGGGGATCCCATAATAGCTAAAGGCAGAACAAATATTCCCTCAAGTTCTATCGACCATCGATACAACTCTATGCACGCTTGATGTTCGCTTTACCTAGAACAAGTATGAAACTAGAAGTACTTTGTAGGTGTTGTTGGATAGGTTTGCAAGGTAATAAATATTACGTAAATAAAAGTAGGGGCTGTTTAGGTAAAACACAACTAAGTTAGTTTTAGTAAAGAGCTTTTTGTTACGAGAAAGTAATTTGTCCCTAGGCAATCGGTAACTAGACCGGTAATCATTATTGCAATTTTATATGAGGGAGAGGCATAAGCTAACATACTTTCTCTACTTGGATCATATGCACTTATGATTGGAACTCTAGCAAGCATCCGCAACTACCAAAGATCACTAAGGTAAAACCCAACCATAGCATTAAAGCATCAAGTCCTCTTTATCCCATACGCAACAACCCCCTTACTCGGGTTTGTGTTTCAATCACTCATGCAACCCACTATAAGCGAATCATGAACGTATTGCAACACCCTACAGCGGGGATCCCTCATGCTTGCGCAACACGGAGAGCACCATAGGACAGCACCAATAATAAAACATGCAACTCAAGCCAATCTTGATCATCAAATAGCCAATAGGACAAAACGGATGTACTCAAACATCATAGGATAGCCATACATCATTGGGAAATAATATATAGCGTTGAGCACCATGTTTAAGTAGAGATTACAGCGGGTAAGAGAGAGGTTACACCGCTGCATAGAGGGGGGAAGAGTTGGTGATGATGGCGGTGAAGTGGTTGGTGAATATTGCGGTGATGATGATGGCCACGGTAGCGTTCCGGCGCCACCAGAAGAGAAGGGGAGAGGGGGGTCCCTTTGTCTTATTCTTCCTTGACCTCCTCCCTAGATGGGAGAAGGGTTTCCCATCTGGTCCTTGGCCTCCATGGCATGGGAGGGGCGAGAGCCCCTCCGAGATTGGATCTCTCTCTGTCTCTCTGTGTTTCTGCGTTCTCAGATTCTGCCCTTTCACCGTTTCTGATATTCCTGGAGATCCGTAACTTCGATTGGGCTGAAATTTTAACACGATCTCTATCCGGATATTATCTTCCTTGCGGCGAAAGAAGGGCACCAACCACCTTACGGGGTGGCCACGAGGGTCAGGGGCGCGCCTGCCCCCTGGGGCGCGCCCCCCTGCCTCGTGGCCCCCTCTGGCATCGTCTCGCGTGGATTTTTCTTCCCAAAAATCACATATATTCCAAAAAAATCTCCATCAGTTTTTATCCCGTTTGGACTCCGTTTGATATGGATTTACTGCGAAACAAAAAACATGCAACAAACGGGAACTGACACTGGGCACTGGATCAATATGTTAGTCCCAAAAATAGTATAAAAAGTTGCCAAAAGTATATGAAAGTTGTAGAATATTGGCACGGGACAATCAAAAATTATAGATACGACGGAGATGTATCACCCACCTGGGCGCGCCTCCCTGCCTCATGGCCTCCTCGATGCTTCCTTGACGTCCACTCCAAGTCTCGTTTGTTCCAAAAATCACTCTCCCAAAAGTTTCATTCCGTTTGGATTCCGTTTGATATTCCTTTTCTGCGAAACACTGAAATAGGCAAAAAAAACAGCAATTTGCACTGGGCCTTTGGTTAGTAGGTTAGTCCCAAAAATAATATAAAAGTGTATAATAAAGCCCATTAAACATCCAAAACATATAATATAATAGCATTGAACAATAAAAAATTATAGATACGTTGGAGACGTATCAACCGACAATCCATAATAACTCTTGGATGCTCAGAACGCGACGCCTAACCGTCTGGAAGATTCACAGTCCTCAAGTGTAACAAGTCTTTAGGTCACACAGACTGAAAGACTTTAGTGATGCCTAACACTCTTTGGCTCTGGGTGTTTAGGGCTTTGTCCTCGCAAGGATTTCTCTCTCAAATGCTTTGGAGGTGGGTTTCTCTCAAACTACAAAAGCCGTGTACTAACTCTGAGCAGCCACAAATTTATGTTGTAGGGGGTGGGATACTTATAGCCAGGAGGCAACCCAACCTGATTTGTCTGAAATGACCCTATGTCACTAAGGAACTGACACGTGTCTAACGGTCAGATTTCAAACACACGCGGCAGCTTGACTTGGGCTACAAGTAAAGCTGACTCATCCAGCTCTGGATGAGATTTGCTCTCATTGTCTTCGCTCGAAGACATAGGATTTGGTTGAGCATCACTTCAGTCACTCTGACTTTGTTCACTTGGACCCCACTTAACAGTGCGGTGGTTCCTATGACTCAACAAAGAAGAAAAGGAAACTACGAAACAACTATGTATTTACACTCCATAGTCTTCACGTGAATGTCTTCTCGAGTCATAATCTTCGTTGTGAATATCTTCACAGACCACCATTGTCTTCAATGTCTTCACACATTTTTAGGGGTCATCTCTGGTAGGTAAACCGAATCAATGAGGGACTACTACCTGTGTTATCCTGCAATTCTCACAAACACATTAGTCCCTCAACCAAGTGTGTCGTCAATACTCCAAAACCAACTAGGGGTGGCACTAGATGCACTTACAAGAAGACACAGAGACAAATATTTAAATCTGTTTTAAATTCCATATCCTTTCTGCCTGAATACCGGAGAAGCCGGAACGACCACTCGACAATCCAGGCGTGCGTGAGAACATGGAACAACTTCCAATAAGTTGCATGCAGGCCACGTGTCCTTCAGATGTGAACCGCCAGGGGCACTTGCATAATTACGTTGTGTCATCCCTATCCTTATAAATACACACACACCGCGGTCATTATCTCTTCTTCCACCTCACCACCTTGCACAAACCCTAGCGCCTCTGCTAGCTCGCGTCGACGCCGGAGACGAAGCGCTTTGTTGCCGCAACTTCTTCGACGCCATCCTCACACCGACCGCGGACCTTGTCTTCTCCGTCGCCGCGTAGGTGTCTTCCATCGCCAAGTCAGGGCACGGGATATTGAACTGCTCGGTTTCTAATTCTGCCTTGTCTTGCAGTTCATCAGCGGTAATTAAATCTCACTCATTACTTCCTTTTCGATCCGTCAAATCCATTCACTTCAACCAAAAGTGGTTTCTACACTTCCAAGTATGGATCTGTCCTTATCTGCATCTCATATCATGCTAAGAATATTCACTTATGCTTCATAACTAGTTAGATTCCTCACTTGTACTTATTCATGGGTTTGTACAAATCTGGAACCAACTCTCTTCAAATAAGTGAATGTCTTCGCTCTATGAGGTCAATGTCTTCAAACTGACTTTTTCTGAAAAATCTTCTGAGAATGCATATGACCTCTTCCCCTTCCCTCGCATCTCTAATGCTGTCATAGGTACATGTCCGTGGGAGAATCCATTGGTTCTCATAGTCTGCATTCATTTGCAGAGTACTTACAACATCATATGCACTCCCTTGAGGCCAGCTCCTGTCTGACCAGTAGAAGGAAGCTGAGGGATTCCTGGATTAGGGGGTATCCGGACAGCCGGATTATATCCTTTGGCCGGACTCCTGGACTATGAAGATACAAGATTGAAGACTTCGTCCCATGTCCGGAAGGGACTTTCCTTGGCGTGGAAGGCAAACTTGGCGATACGGATATGCAGATCTCCTACCATTGTAACCGACTTTGTGTAACCCTAACCCTCTCTGGTGTCTATATAAACCGGAGGGTTTTAGTCCGTAGGACAACATACACAACAACAATCATACCATAGGCTAGCTTCTAGGGTTTAGCTTCTCCGATCCCGTGGTAGATATACTCTTGTACTACCCATATCATCAATATTAATCAAGCAGGACGTAGGGTTTTACCTCCATCGAGAGGGCCCGAACCTGGGTAAAACTTCGTGTCCCTAGCCTCCTGTTACCATCCGGCCTAGACGCATAGTTCAGGACCCCCTACCCGAGATCTGCCGGTTTTGACACCGACATTGGTGCTTTCATTGAGAGTTCCTCTGTGTCATCGCCGTCAGGCTTGATGGCTCCTACGATCATCGATAGTGATGCGGTCCAGGGTGAAACTTGTCTCCCCGGACAGATCTCTGTCTTCGGTGGCTTTGCACTGCGGGCCAATTCACTTGGCCATCTGGAGCAGATCGAAAGCTATGCCCCTGGCCGTCAGGTCAGATTTGGAAGTTTAGACTACACGGTTGACATCCGCGGGGACTTGATCTTCGACGGATTTGAGCCACTGCCGAGCGCGCCGCACTGCCACGACGAGCATGATCTAGCTCTGCTGGCTAACAGTGCCCTGAAGGCCGCACCCGCATCGGTTTCGACCTTTAATTTGGAGCCCACCGCACCGATCCAGGATGGGTGGTTGGACGCCGCCTCGGGGGCTGCGATCCTAACGGCGATCGAGCTGAACACCGGCCCCGCACTCCGCGAGACTCATGATTCCAAGGAGCCGGACTCCTCCCCGGACTCCGAACCATTCGCGCCTCTACCGATCGAATCCGATTGGGCGCCGATCATGGAGTTTACTGCCACGGACATCTTTCAACACTCGCCCTTTGGCGATATTATAAAATCACTAAAGTCTCTCTCTTTACCAGGAGAGCCCTGGCCGGACTACGGTCAGCGAGATTGGGATGCGGACGATGAAGAAATTCAAAGCCCACCCACCACCCACTTTGTAGCCACTGTCGACGATTTAACCGACATGCTCGACTTTGACTCCAAAGACATCGACGGTATGGACGCCGATGAAGGAGACGATGAAGAACCAGCGGCTATTTGGGCCCTGGAACGCCACCTCGTCATATGATGTATACATGGTGGACGCACCAAAAGATGACGACGAGGAGCGGAAGGACGCACTGAAGGCTTGTTCCCTCGAAAAGCAGTCAAAGCGGCGACGCAAGCGCCGCCCCAAATCCCGCCTCGACAAAAATAGCAATCACACAGACCTAGCGCTGGAGTAGGTCGAACCGCTGTCGGACAATGGCAATCCGGATAATCAAACCGAACAAACAAATCCTATCAAGGATAATGGTCCGGACGACATAATGCCGGACAGACACCCGGAGCAGCAGACTGCCCGTAAAAGGCTTGTTGCCACCGCGAGGAGTCTGAAAAAGCAGAAGCAAAGGCTCAAGGCCGCGCAAGACACACTCCAAATCAGATGGAGTAAAATACTCAACACTGCAGCAAGGTACGGCGACAATTGCCCCTCTAAGAGCTACCCAAAGCGGAAGCTGCTACCCGAATTCGGTGAGGAGGCCCCAGAACCCCCACAACCAAATATCAAAGCAGCCACCTGGTCGGATAGACGACCCCTCTACCAACACAGAGCGGCATACAACGCCGCTCACAATACAATACGCGACCCATGCGAGGGCTCGCACCCAAAGGACAGCGCAACAAGATCCATCTATGGACCACGCAAGCGCGCCCCAGCATACAATGCAACACAAACATTCGAACAACGCGGTACACCCAGCTACAGGGGTGCCGCACACCCCCTATGTTTCACCGATGAGGTGCTGGACCACGAATTCCCAGAGGGATTCAATCCCGTAAACATAGAGGCATACGACGGAACAACAGACCCTGGGGTCTGGATTGAGGACTACATCCTTCATATCCATATGGCTCGAGGAGATGATCTCCACGCCATCAAGTACCTACCCCTCAAGCTCAAAGGGCCAGCTCGTCACTGGCTCAAAGGCCTCCCCGAAAGCTCCATTGGAAGTTGGGAAGAGCTCGAAGACGCCTTTCGGGCAAATTTTCAAGGGACTTATGTCCGCCTTCCGGATGCGAACGATTTGAGTCATATAACTCAACAGCCCGAAGAGTCAGCCCGAAAGCTTTGGAATAGGTTTATCACTAAAAAGAACCAGATTGTCGACTGTCCGGACGCCGAAGCCTTGGCAGCTTTCAAGCGTAGCGTCTGTGACGAATGGCTCGCCAGACACCTCGGCCAAAATAAGCCGAGAACGATGGACGCATTAACAAACCTCATGACCCGCTTTTGCGCGGGTGAGGACAGCTGGCCAGCCAGATGCAGCACCAGCGACCCCAGTACATCTGAAGTTAGAGATGGAAATGGGAAATCACGGCGCAACAGCAATAACAAACGCCAGAATAAATAAGACAGCACAAAGGGCACGGCAGTAAATGCCGGATTCAAAAGCTCTCGGCCAGGTCAAAATCCGCCCCCTAAAGGCACCAGGGATGAATTGTCCAGCCTCAACAAAATTCTGGACCAAGTATGTCAGATTCATAGTACCCCTGGTAAACCTGCTAACCATACCCACAGAGAATGTTGGGTCTTCAAGTAGTCCAGCAAGCTCAACGCCGTACACAAGGGGGAGGATACACCAAGTGAAGACGAGGACGAGCCCCCCAAGCAAGACATGGGGGAACAAAAGAAATTTCCACCATAAGTCAAAACAGTAAACGTGTTACACGTGATCAAGGGAAAAAACAACGCGGCACCCCCAGGAAAATATACCCAAGTGCCTATCACCGCGAAGTCCTGTCACTAGTCGTCTCAACCGATCACTTTCGACCATCGCGATTACTCAGCAAGTATCTGACACGCAGGATGGGCTGCCCTGGTATTAGACCCAGTAATTGGCGGATATCACTTCACACGATTCTTGATGGACGGCGGCAGTAGCCTAAACCTAATATATCAGGATACAATCCGCAGGATGGGGTTAGACTCAATACAAACTCGCCATAGCAATACTACCTTTAAAGGAGTAACGCCAGGCCTAGGGGCTCGTTGTACGGGCTCCCTCCTACTACAAGTTATATTCGGCTCCCCCGATAACTTCCGTCGCGAGCATTTAACTTTCCACATCGCTCTGTTTCAAAGCGGCTATCAAGCACTGCTCGGACGAGAAGCTTTCGCTCGCTTTAATGCAATACCACACTACGCCTCCCTCACACTCAAGATGCCCGGTCCATGTGGCATCATTACAGTGCACGGAAATATCAAGCGATCTCTGCGCGCCGAAGAGAGTGAGGCTGCCTTGGCAGCCGCACACTAAAGGCGCCCGGACCAGCGAAAGCATCCAATAGGTCGTCAAGACCTCAGACACAACTAATCGAGTCTGGCGCCGCTACTTATACCGAATAAACGGTCACACCCCTATTTGTCGATACAAGGGGCTCAACACGCGCAGACAAGTGGCAATTTCTTCTCACCTCGAATTACACATGGTTTCTTTAACAAACTATCTTTTTGCACGACAACTTTTTTTCACCTAAATTCCTCTCTTTTACAGACGATCATCGTACTACACCCGTCCAGGATACGGCACAATGGAGACACAGGCGCAGACGTGCAGCAGGGACCCGCTGCAAGGATTCCTTTTAGATTAAGACCCTGCGTAAACCTTTTTTACTGTCTCTTGTTGATACATATCCACCGTTGAGAAGGATGCTGACGTCTTGGCATGTGGCCACGCCAGAACAATGCACGTACCTAGACACAAGGGGCTTTTTACAAAGGCCAATATTTAGGCCCAGTTTATACCACAAAGACCGAATACCTTAGGGAGTGTTCGGCGTCGCGAGTTTGGCCCTATATGCATCAGCTCCGAATCATTGTCTTTGGTCAAATGTTGGGTTTGCCCAGCTCCTGTGTTTTGGTGCCTTATGTTCCGCTTTACCGGCTAAGGTAGCACCAGGAGAATTACTGCGATTGTGCCCTGGTTCATCCGGATGAGCACCTCAGTAGAGAAAGCCGAAAACTGACTGTCATGGTATAGCGTGAGACTGGTCAACCACTCGATGACATGTGGGAATGTTAGAATTCCTCCGCCTTAACGAAGGGCCGTTTTCCGGCCAGGCATGTACGCACCCCGAGATCGGGAGAGTGCGGAGCCACCAGGGGCTATCTAGTAGCCCCACTGTCAAACTCCTATGGCTAAGTGAAAGTGCTAAAGCATTATAGTCCGGTTGCCTCGCTCGCTCCGCTATCACCTCCTTAATAGGACCAAGACGTTGGGTTAAGTGTGAATGCGTGTTTTTGCGAGCACCTCCGCATTATATGCGTGAGGGTTGAAGCCGACGGCTGCAATCTTTCAGGTTATACACATGTATACATAAACGGCCGCCTAGGAGGCATCATATTACTTTCAGGCAAAAGTATAAAAATAGCCTTATAAAAATTTATAAAAGCATTTCGCTTACAATGAGATTACATATCACTCAAACATAATATTTTTTGAGAACTGGGTCTCTATCAAACGAGCACCCTCAAGAACTTCTTCAAAGTAGTGCTCAGCAGCCCTTCGACCTATGGCCGAATCCTGCGCTGCAACAATGGTAGCATCCATCTCCGCCCAGTATGCTTTAACACGGGCAAAGGCCATCCGTGCGCCCTCTATGCACGCCGACCTCTTCATCGCATTAATACGCGGCACCACGTCAAGGAACTGCTGCACCAAGCTGAAATAGCTGTTCGGTTTTGACCTTTCCGGCCATAGCTGATCCACAACAGACCTCATGGAAAGTCCGGACAACCTATTCAGTTCGGCCCATTCGGCTAATTGGTCAGTCAATGAAAGTGGATGCTCGGGAGAATGGAATTGTCTCCAAAACAGCTGGTCTACTTCATGGTCCGTCTGACCCTGGAAATACTTGGCCGCATCGGCAGCGCTCGCCATATATACATCCTCCGAACTCCACAGCCGATTGAGAGGGGCATACCGTGGATCTCCGAAATTCCTCCGTGGCATAAAGGATTTCCCAGCCACAATATCCCCGGCTTCCCGCAGCTCCTCCTTCTTTGCCCTCATAGCAGAGCGGAGGTCCTTTTTCGTTGCAGCAGCCTTCTCAAGGTCCGATGCCTTCGCTTGGTTTTCCTTTTCAAGAACCCGGCAACGGTCGGCAGCGGCTTTTAATTCTATGGCCATCTTGTCTCGGCTCTCGCCATGCGCGGCCTTCTCGGCTTGCAACTCTTCGGCCGCCTTCAAAGCAGCCGCATTACCCAACCTCGCTTGTTCCTTGGCTCGGGCAAGTTCCGCCCGCAAGGCTTCAACAGTGGCAGCTCCATCTGCAGTCACAACATATTGAAGATACTGGCATCATGCCGCTCTTCCTATGTGTCCTTTACCAGATAATGATACTTATCCTGTGCCTCGTCATGCCTTTTGTTAACAAGCTCGATGTCGGCGTCTGCCGCATCCAACTGCCGTTCTAAATGGGCAAATTCGCTAGTCCGGCTAGCCACCGGAGCTTCCATCACCTGCACATAGAGGCAATATGGTTATTACCTGGGAATATGATCCTCTGTTCATCGTCGTTTCCGACGACAACCAGAGTCTCAAGGGCTACTATCTACACAGGGCACACCTAGCATGTGCAGGACTATCATACATTCTTTCACGTACCTCAAAGTCTGTCAGTAGACTCATAAAAGCTTCATGCAATCCGCTTTCGGCGGACGATATTCTCTCCATCACCATATTCATCAACACACGGTGTTCATCTGAGATGGCCGCTCGCCCCACCAACTCCCTCAGAACATCCGATCGCACACTATACGGTGCCGGACTCTTTTGTCTGCTCTCTTCGAGAGCCGCACACTGGGAGTTTCGGGGGTCAATTGGATTATCTTCCGGTCTCACAGACTCGGAGAGGCCCTCCGCGACGACACTTCAGGGTCGCCCACTTCTGGAGTGTAGGAGTCCGGAGGAGGCGTTTCGCTCTCCATCATCTCTGAAAGAAGATCCCCCGAAGACGAGCTCATTTGAGAGGGGCTAAGGCCCGAACTGCAAAAATATATGCGGTGGTTATTTTCTCAGAAGAAAAAAGATGACTTATTTGTACTATTAAAGTATTTCGGGTCACTTACGACTCGCGGGAGAATCGATCCCCCCGTGGACTTTGTGTGGCAACAGCGCCCCCCAAGGTAGGACCCTCTGTGGAAGACTTCTTCTCCCGTTTGGAAGCTTCGGCTTCCGAATCCCCGGGCGCAGTCCTTTTCCTCTTCTGGTCGTCTTCCTTCATGGAGACGCTCGCTCCCTCGGTTAGAATGGACTGCGTTGGGGGCCCGCGTCCGCCCGCATTATCCTCCATAGTATCTTCCTTCAAGGGCTCCGGGCAAGGTGCGGTCTGGAGCATCTTTTCCAATACCGGATTTTCCAAACCCTCAGGGAGGGGGGCCGAACACCGAATCAACTTCGCCTTTGTTAGCCAGTCCTGGTCAAAAAGCAGACTCTCAAAAATAACTTCTTAACAAAGGAGAGATAGTATGTTCGGCCGGAAGATGCCTTACCTGTTCGGCGCCGCGGTTACTACTCAGGCCCACGTCCTTCGTGATTTCCGGACACTCCACCTGAGGTCCGAAGAATGACTTGTACATCTCCTCGTGCGTCAGGCCGAGAAAATTTTGAATGACACGTGGTCCCTCGGGATTGAACTCCCATAGGCGAAGAGGCCGGCGTTTGCAAGGCTGGACTTGACGAACCAGCATAACTTGTATTACCGCAACCAAACTGAAATCTCCATTGAAGAGATCTCGAATGCGGCTTTGCAGTATAGGCACGTCCTTGGCTGGACCCTAGCTCAGACCTCTGCTGATCCATGACATCAGCTGTGGTGGAGGGCCCGAGCGGAAAATAGGGGGGCCGCCCACTTGGCACTTCTAGGAGCCGTGATGTAGAACCACTCCTGTTGCCACATTTCAGACACCTCTGGGATGGAACCTTTGGGCCACGGAGCTCCCGTCATCTTGCGTATTGAAGCACCTCCACACGCTGCATGTTGCCCCTCGATCATCTTCGGCTTCACTTCAAAGGTCTTGAGCCATAGGCCAAAGTGAGGGGTAACCCGAAGGAAGGCCTCGCACACGACAATAAATGTCGTGATATGAAGAAAGGAGTCCGGAGCTAGATCATGGAAGTCTAGCCCGTAGTAAAACATCAAACCCCTGACGAAAGGATCCAGAGCAAGGCCTAGACCTCGGAGGAAGTGGGAGACAAACACGACGTTCTCGTTGGGTTCGGGGGTGGGGACGGCCTGCCCTCGGGGAGGGGGGGCAGCTGATGCAAAATCTCGGCGGTCAGATATCTGGCCTCCCTCAACTTTTTGATGTCTTCTTCCATGACGGAGGAAGGCACCCATCGGCCTTGAAGGCTAGATCCGTACATGACTAAAGGTTCGGAGCACCTGACTTGGACCTTGGGCGCTTGAGCTTGAGGTGGGGGGAAGGATTCGATTGAGCATGGGAGGGAAAAATAAAAGCCTTGTCCCTTTATAAAGAGGGTGAATATCAAGCGTCCTCTCCGTGTCCGTTTGGACTTGCCTATAATCTAGGAGTCCTAGAAGCGGTTGGATTACCCACGCCCGTATTGATGAGAATCCCGGAATAAGGGGACATGATCTCTGCTTTAACAAGACGTGCCAAGGAAACCGCCTCGCATGACGCGCTGAGGTGGGATAATGAAATGACTCGGATAAAGGCTTGGTCGTGGTGTGTCACACTACGGAATACGTCAGCAGATTAGATTTGTGTAAATGTTATTCTCTCTATGGCAATATGTGGAAACTTATTTTGCAGAGCCGGACACTATCTTTGTGTTCAAAATCTTCTATGAAGTACTTAGAGGAGGAACCTGCCTTGCAATGCCGAAGACAATCTGCGCGCCGGACTCGTCAACATTGAAGCCTGGTTCAGGGGCTACTGAGGGAATCCTGGATTAGGGGGTATCCGGACAGCCGGATTATATCCTTTGGACGGACTCCTGGACTATGAAGATACAAGATTGAAGACTTCATCCCGTGTTCGGAAGGGACTTTCCTTGGCGTGGAAGGCAAGCTTGGCGATACGGATATGCAGATCTCCTACCATTGTAACCGACTTTGTGTAACCCTAATCCTCTCCGGTGTCTATATAAACCGGAGGGTTTTAGTCCGTAGGACAACAAACACAACAACAATCATACCATAGGCTAGCTTCTAGGGTTTAGCCTCTCCGATCTCGTGGTAGATCTACTCTTGTACTACCCATATCATCAATATTAATCAAGCAGGACATAGGGTTTTACCTCCATCGAGAGGGCCCGAACTTGGGTAAAACTTCGTGTCCCTTGCCTCATGTTACCATCCGGCCTAGACGCACAGTTCGGGACCCCCTACCCGAGATCCGCCGGTTTTGACACCGACAGAAGCCATTCACTGTTCTCAAGACATTCAGTCTGAATATAATGGCCACAGAAAAATCTGTCAGGAAAGGTGGCAGGCAACGCAGAGGCAATACAGCTCTAGATCTGCCTCCAGATCTGTATGAATTGTACAAGTCAGATCCTGAGGAACGGTCAGCGCATGACCCGAATCCAATGGATACGAAGATACTGGGCTGAACAGTGGTTCAAGTATAACTTTGTAACCCCTGAATATGTAGAGAAGAATGCTATCAAGCACCCATGGGGAGATATTCTGCATAGGAATCTACAGCCAAAGTCGAAGCCTAAAGCCATTGCTCAAGGCTTCTACCCATGCATGGTCCGAGGACCAAAGCCTGAGAATGCCGACCCATCATATATGTTATGGTGTCGCAAAGACAATCTATTCAAGCGCAACTATGAGTTTTCCAAGGAGTCAGCTACAAAGAACAAGAAGGAGCTAGGACTCAACTTCAACCCTGGTCCATCTGCTCCAAGGGCTGATGGCACACGCGATGCCAATCCAAATGTCATCGGCCCATTCCACAACTTCGATGGCCTCCTCTGTCACATCACTGCTCAGAGGACTACGGTGGATCAATCTGCTGATGACGCAGATTCCAAAGGTGCACCAGGACCACCGAAGCAGAAGAAGGAGACAAAAGCTTTGAAGCCCTCTGCCACACCAAAAGCTTCGAGTGTGAATCTGTTGACCACTGCACCTCCTGAACCCAGTGTGCAGTCTAAAGATTTGTCTCGTGTCTCCAAGAAGGCCGAGAAGTCCAAGAAAACCAAGGTGCCCAATAAGATTTCTGGGCATGAACTAACTCCTGCTGCTGTTCTGTGAAATGAAGAAGACACCATTGATCTGTCCAGCGATGAAGATCTTGGTGATGACGCACTTGAGCAGCTGATCAAGAGCAAGCAACAGGCGGAGATCTTCAACGATCTGCCCCTCGTTGATGTTGACATTCTGAACAACTTCATCGACGAGTGGTTCGATGACCAAAGCATCAATATTGATGATCTTCAGCTCCCTGTGGACATAAGCGTCACATTTCATGGAGCCATTGCTAATGAGTTGTCCCTGGCTCAAAAAATTGTTGAAATCAAAAACAAGATTGATTATGAGAAGGCTCATTTCAAGAATAATATGGACAAGCTAAGTGTGGCTGATGTGCAGATCTTCAAGAAGATGTTGCATGATCTCAAGGAACAGTTTCACAAGAAGAGGGAAGAAGCCAAAGGCTCTCGTGAGCGCATGAAGTACTACGCGCAGAAGTGCGTTCAAGCACACAATGAAGCTGAAAAGTGCAAAGCTCCTGGGCATCCTAGCATAGACCCCAGAATGGCTGCCAAGACAAAGAAGAAGTCCGCTGATGCCCAAAGTAAAGTACCAAGGCAGGAAGAACCTTGCATTGTCTTCCCTGCCAGTATGACAGGCTCGAAGCCTAAGGTCGCCTCGGCAACTTCAGAGCTGAAGAAGACAAGGGCAGCTGAAGCCGAAGCCAGGAAACGCAAGCACAAGAGCGTGCTGCAGCCACTGAGCCCCTCAATGTACCCATTTCTATTGCTCCTCCTGCCTCAATCAACCAAGAGCGTCGTCTTGTGATCCATGAGCCTGCTTCCACAAAGGCTCCTGAACATGAAGAAGTTCCAGCTGCTGACACCATCGCAGCTGAAGACATTGGGCATGATGACAATGTTGAAGATGATGTAGTCCTTCCTCAACTCGAGCCCCAACCGGTATCGTCGCCTGCTCCAACGAGCAGTGAACTAATCAGCATTGGTCGTCCATTGACGCCAATTGCTCAGGATGACTCATGGGTCGAGCGCCCTCAGCAAGACACCCCCGTCCATGATGAGACACCCAGAACTACACCACTTCAAGTCACCACTCCGGTGCTTGACGATGACAACTACATGGTGCAGGCCACTCCCTCTCCAAAGGCGTCGCCCGCATTTCATAGGCTTCGCAAAGGCCACAGGTCACCACGTCGAGCATTCCAGAAGGGGAGATGCACCAAAGCTCGGTAGCACGTCAAGTGTTTCCTGAAGCCATCCCTACTATGAATGTCTGCGTCTGAAGCCAAAGCTGCTGAAGACATTCTGGCTGCATCAGCCGATGAAGATAACGAAGAAACAAGAGAAGGAGAAAGAGTTGCCACACCCCCTGCTCCTGATCAAGTCATTCTCGAGGAGAATGTGATTGTGCCCGACCCTCCTATCATTGAACAAACGGAGGTTGAAAACACTGAGGCTGCCACAAACAACACCACTGTAGCCAATGACACTGTCATGGCTGAAGACAATGTGGAGCCTGAAGCCAATGCAGAAGCTGAAGCCACTATTCCTCCTCCAAGGCCTCAGACCATTGAACATGCCTATGATCATGGTCAGCTTGTCACAGTTAGATGGCCTATTATGGTTCCTCCCACTACTCCTGGACCATAGTATGACTATCATGTGGAGCAGAGGCCACAAGTTTAGAAGCCCAAGCCACGGCTGCCAAGGCTTCCAGGTGTTGCAACCACACCAGGTTCTTTCAATGTGCACAGCTTCAGAGAGCATAACACCTTCTTTGATAGTGCCAGGAATCCCTACTCGAAGTCAAAGATCTCTTTAGATCGACTCTGGAGCCATCAGCAGCGCAACTACTACTCCTGCATTCTGTAGATTCAAGAGCGAATCTTTCCACACATGCGTCTTGACTATGAAGCTATTGTTGGGCTGCCCTGTCTTGAAGAAGCACTTGAATGCTTCAGGGATGTTGGTCTTCTTCCATTTGTGATCGACAAAGAGCACTAGAATGAAGAGCTTCTGCTGCAGTTCTATGCTACACTTCACATTCATGGCTACAACAGGGATCCGAAGACATGGATCCTTGAGTGGATGTCAGGTGATGTACACCATGAAGCCAAAGCTCAGGACATTATCGAGCTTACTTCCCTACCCACTCCAGGCGATTTCTACGAGCCTTGTCGGGGAATTGTCACGACAGATGTCCTAGTGTGAGGACTTAGTCATGAGGCCAATGCATATTTGTAGTAGCTTGAGGGGGGTTGAGTGGAATCGAGAGATCCAACACAAGACAAGGATTTAGACAGCTTCGGGCCCCAGGAAAAATCATCCGGTAATAGCCCTACATGCTGTTTGTGGCTAGATCTCATTATGCTCATGAGAGAGTCACCGCATAAGCCGGCTCCCCCTTTGTGTCTAGCCCTAGAGATTGTTTCTTGCAGATTCTCCCTCTTTTGGGGAGCCCTGCCCCTCCTTATATAAGTTGAAGGGGCAGGTTACATGACTATTCCTAGTAAGATTAGGATTACTCTATTACAAGTGGAGTCCTAGTCTTGCTTCCTTTGTAGGAGAATATTCCTTATGTCTTTCTCTTAAGTCGGCCACCATCACATGAACCGACCTTCTGGGCCTTGGGCCTTGTCATCCATCTGACCCACCGTTGGGGTCATCAGTAAGTCACCAAATACTTGCCGGGTCTCTGTGAGCCGCCAAGTCCGACCGGGTCATACTTCCGGCCGGGTCATACCGCGGGGTATATCCCCGACATTAGCCCCTAGTTTAATTTGGATTTATCCATGTTAAACTGATCGTGCAAATCAAGACCAACTTTGATAGATTATACGCCGGGTCGAAGGTTCTTCTGAGCCGGCATTTGATCATCGTTAAGTCCTTGTCATTTCCTTACTGATATGTACATGTCCATGATCTCATAGCAAATCTTCTTTAGCAGATATGTTTCAACTTTGTCAATGCAAAAAATCCAGATACTTCTTTTGAAAAGTCTGGGTCAATAGGCCAGCTTTAGAGTCAATTTGCTGACATTGGTCTCTTGTAGAGAAATATTGTGAAGAATAATCCACTTGAGTCGGCTTCCAAAGCACCGGCTTAAGAAATATTGGTCTTGAAATACTCATCTAATATTTAGCCAGTTTGAAGATGTAGAACTTGCCGGTTTAATAGTACCAAAATTGCCAGTTTGTAAATACTGATGGCATCGAGTCATAATTGTTGCCGACGCCGGGTCATAATGATTGGTGACGCCGGGTCAATCTGATTTGCTCAAAACTGAGAATTCGAAAGTATTTCTCCTTATATCCGTGTTACCTGTAGCCCCCAAGTGTCGGATTGTCATGCTTGCATCAACCTGGGACCTGTAATTGTCTTATGCTCACAAAAACTTCAACTAGTGTACCCCCAAGGGCCGGGTCATTATGCAATAATGAGCATGGACTTTGTAGATGTAGACTTGAGCAGCGACATGTAGCCCCCAAGGACCAGCTCAGTAAGATAATATTGAGCTAGGACTTTATAAATATTTCCTTGAAAAGAATATCATATGTTGTAATCCTCTCCATGGGGCTCAACCCCACGTCCATAAGGTTAAGAGGTTTGTACTCTTCCAACCGAGTAATGGACCTTTCAATATAATGGATTTAAGACTTGTGTACCTTGAATTGTTGACAGGAGCAATTGGTAGCCCCTAAGGGCCGGCTCATTACAATGTGATGAGTCGGGTCTTCAATAAGGCCAGTAAAAATGACTTTGCATTATCCCCCAAGTGCCATGGTGCATGCTGGCAGTGACATGGGACTTGCACATTTGATGTAATCTCAACTTGAATAATGTAGCTCCCAAGTGTCGGGTCGTAAGCCTGCAGCGACTCGGGACTATTCCTTCCATTGCAGAATAAATTATATCCATTGGTAAAATAATATCCATTGCGCTGAAGCGACTTTGAAAACCTCAATCGTAATATTGGTTATTGATAACCATAATAAAATCCAGCCATGTTGGCAATTAAACATTTGAATAATATAACCCAGTTTGAAATACTGGTTCCTGTGATATTGAATCGTACTGCTGGTTTAGGATACATGTGCAGTAAGGGTAATAACCCAATCTTTAGAAGCCAAAACTTCCAAATGTTTATGATTGTCATATGATGGCGACTTATCATCCAAAGTCAAGCCGGGTTAATCGAAACCACATATATGCTTCAGATGTGAACAAAAAGTCTCAAGACAAACCCAAAAGACTATTTTCAAAAAACTTAAGCAAAATAGAAAGAAGAATTTGAGGTTTATGATTCGAATACCAAAGGGGTTAAGATAGGATTCGAATACGATCATGTAGCCCCCAGTGGCTTTGGCGTTGCGCTGATCAAGAGGGTACCGACAACTATGTTCTCTTTGGTTCGAATACGACCTATGTGTGAACAAGAAGCCCCAAATGACATTGAGAGTTTTTTAACGACTCTGATTCGAATAAGATCAAAGTCGGACCCAAAAGGGGTTAAGCTATGATTCGAATACGATCAAGAAGCCCCCTAGTGGGCTTGGCATTGCGCCGATCAAGAGGGTACCGACAACTATGTTCTCTTTGGTTCGAATACGACCTATGTTTGAACAGGAAGCCCCCAAATGACCTGTAATTGTGGCTATGAGCCGGATCAAAGGGTAATCATAGCTTAGCTCAATAAGCCGGAAGCCCCCAAGTGATATATTTCTGAGCTATGCTCGCCGGGTGCCTATGTTTGAGTTGTGTTGTGCAACAAACTCTCTTTGGTCCCTATAATTTTTTTTGAAAACTCAAACTTGCAAGAGATGAATTCTTTTTAAACCGGAATTTCAAACCGGATATTGAGAGCTTCAAAGCTTTGTGGGAGACAGGTTTACCTTGAGCCGGATTTTAAACCGGCATTCTTCATATTGAATCGGAAATTTTCTAACGGCCTTTAAATTTTTATCAATATAGCAGTAGTATCCGGGGCCTGGTTATTTTTTCCCTGCAATGACCCGGAGTTCTGGATTATTGATACTGGCCAATTTTGCCGAGTCATGCCACTGTAGCCCCCGAGTCTTAAGTTGACTCGAGGAGTTGTCTTAAGATTCTCCATATTTGACCGTGATACAAATCGGTATGAGTCCTTCAACAGCTCAATGATATAACTTGTCCTGCATTGGCGAACTTGCAAGCCAGCGTAATTTTCCTTTCAAAGAAAACAATATATAATATAAAAATATACTGGATGGTTTTCACCTGATATGTTAAGCCAGAAATTATCCACTGCGGAGTTGATGATCACCACAGTGACGTTGAAATTAATCACGGCCGTGTCGGCCGCGGCGTTGTAAGCCGGTGCGGATGGGGAGAGTCGGCAGCGGCGTTCTAAGCTGGTGTCGACGAGAGAGTCGACCGCGGCATTGGAAATGGCACGGACATAGGCGAGTTGGCCATGGGCACGGACAATAAGTCAGTCGTGTGTGTTGATGTAGCGGGGGTGACAACTTGCGCATGACGAGCGCTAGGGCAAAAATAATATTTGCTCACCTCCTTTCTGCAACACCTTTTTGTAAGGAATAATGGTCCTGTGAAAAAAATATCATAGACCAAGTAATTGTTCTTTTGATAAAAACAATACGTGCTAATAAAACAAACTTAGATGGATATCAACTGATTTACTTGGATGACGGATGATCCTTCAACGCGACGGAGTCGGCTCAGACAGACCGGCGACTCAATATAGCCCCGGCGGCTCATCATGGCAGAGGCGGCTCAACGCGGCTCCGATGGCTCAACATAGCAGCGAAATGGAGGCATCACCATGGCGGCGGCTCAGAAACTGCAGCGGCAGCGTGTTCTGTGACGGTGGAGGCAACGACTCTCGAAGTGGCAGTGGTAAATCATAGAAGCCACGGGGCAGACATAGAGGCAGCGGTGGCGGCCCACAGTTGGTGACGTGAGGTTGGTGACTCGGAGCTATACGCGACGACTGTTTGCGACCACGGGTTTTACTCCTTCGGGTTGCAGCTGACTTGTAGAACTCACATCCGCGTAGTATCAAAACAACAGTCACAGCAGATCACTTTTATGACAATAGGTCACCTTTGACCATCGGTCCACACCAGCATCTATGGAAGAATACTCAAGATCATTTGCAGTGTACAGGAACATCCTCAACTTGCTAGCATGTCCACACGGCGGCTCTGATGCGGAGGCAATAGCGACCAGCAGCATGGATGTGAAGCGAGCACGGCGCGGATGCAACACCTTGGAAGGGTCGGCAGCAGAAATGACACAACAACCGCGGCAGTTTTGACGAACAGAAACGGCAGCTGAAGCAGCTAGACACAGCGCGGTCAGAACTCCAGTGGTGTCGGCGGCTCAAAGCTCGGCGAGCTTCGGCGGAGATGAGACCGCTCACCTGAGGCGTCGCGTTTGCCCGAGGTGAAACTAGCGAGGCGCAGGCGGCGGCTTAAACTGCTTGAAACGGACGCGAGTCGACCCAAGGGCCGGCAGCGCATCGTGTGCCAGCTCAATGCGGGGAGACCCTCCGGTGGTGTCTCAAAGCGGGACAGTCCAGGCGCAGCCCAGGGCCGGCCACAGCGGAGCAAGGGCTCATGCTCGTCGACGTAAGCGCCGTGGAGGCGGATGGATCCAAGCCATGACGGAGACGGGAACGATTCGGTGATGGCGATCCAGGGGAGGCGAGGCGCGACGGCAACTCGGATGGGAGACGAGGCACGGCAGCGACTCGGAAGGGCGGCGGACTGGCGCCAGCAAGGCGAGCCTCAAGAGAACCACAGCAGGAGGCAGGCCGGCTTGAAGGAAAATCACTATAGCGAAAAACTGGGTCACAACTGTATCCGGTTCGTTGCCTCTTTTTTAAGGTTAGCCACAACAGCGAAAACAGGGAACAGTAGCAGCAATTTTTCGGGTAGCAGGTCGACGCATCAAGCCCCCATCGGAAATCATCTCTGGACTCTTTAAAAACCAGGTACAGTATTTGAAAACCAGAAAGTGACATGAGCAGCCACTTGAAAAGCCTTATGTGAAATCCATTGTAAGGTAATGATTGGCCTAGAATCTGTGCCCTTGAGGAGTTTTCTTTTCCATGTAGTAAACAGAGATTTATGTCAATCAACTTTCCTGCAGGCTTTATCTTCACGCCAGAGGGCGGCAATCAAACCCGGTTGCTAAATCGGACTAGTTGACGTATTTTTCAATACTTTTGCTTCGGAAAAAACTCCGATTGATCTCGGCGACTTTTGGACGCGTACAGACGCAACCCTAACTCCCGATCTCAATCTTGTATCCATCCTTCCAAAGTTTAATGAGCAGGATTAATTAACCCGGCTGACAGCAGGCTTCCTGCGCGATTGTTCCATGTCGGCTCTTTTTCATCTGATCACATTGCGAGCTTCTTGATCCCTAGGATAGATCCCTCCAATAACTCAACACCACCATGCGCAGGCCCCACGGTGGGCGCCAACTGTCGTGGAATTGTCACAGCATATGTCCTAGTGTGAGGACTTAGTCGTGAGGCCAACGCATCTTTGTAGTAGCTTGAGAGGGGTTGAGCGGAATCGAGAGACACAACACAAGACAAGGATTTAGACAGCTTCGGGCCCCGAGAAACATCATCCGGTAATAGCCCTACATGCTGTTTGTGGCTAGATCTCATTATGCTCATGAGAGAGTCGCCGCATAAGCCGGCTTCCCTTTGTGTCTAGCCCTAGAGATTGTTTCTTGCTGCTTCTCCCTCTTTTGGGGAGCCTTGCCCCTCCTTATATAAGTTGAAGGGGCAGGTTACATGACTAGTCCTAGTAAGATTAGGATTACTCTATTACAAGTGGAGTCCTAGTCTTGCTTCCTTTGCAGGAGAATATTCCTTATGTCTTCCTCTTAAGCCGGCCCACCATCACATGAAGCGGCCTTCTGGGCCTTGGGCCTTGTCATCCATCTGACCCGCTGTTGGGGTCATCAGTAAGTCACCAAATACTCGCCGAGTCTCTGTGAGCCGCCAAGTCCGACCGGGTCATACTTCCGGCCGGGTCATACCGCGGGGTATATCCCCGACAAGCCTAGTTGTCAGCGTCATCGAGATGAACTGCAGAGTATCTTCCAGAGGGCCAAGCCAAATATGAGTGAAATGCTCAGTATGATGAAGCCACTACCTCAAGATGCTGAATACCCCAAAGAGTTCTTCGTGAAGGACCTCGAGTACTTTCCACACACAGTTTATCATATTCTGAGGCGTACTCTATGGCCAATCAAGGGACACTCTTCTGAAGCCAAACTTGAAGGAGCCATGAAGACTTTGGTATTTTATATCATCAATGGCGTCATATACAATACCAACGATTTCTTCATCAGACAACTCGCTGCATCTGGAATATGAGAGTGCCACATCGTGCCAACACCGAAGCCACTGCAAGTACGGTTGCCCAAAGGCCTCAGAAGCGATCTCGTGTACTCAATGACCGAGAGCTTCTTGTGGCCTTGCATCAGAAGTAGGATAAGCATCATGACTGGCTAAAGTGTCAGATGCAGAGTATCTTGCTGGATGTCAATCGCATTCGAAACTTGGCCACCAAGAACTCGTTTGTTGCCCATGAAGCCTGTCGGCGGTCTTGGAAGAGTCTCACACTGCTTTGTTCTGAAGACGATCTTCGCAAAGATGGCTTCACTGAGGACTTCAAGTTTGATTCCAGGCCTCCACAAAATGCAAGCTGGCACCGCATTCCCTCAATTGAAGATTCTGAGCGTTCATCTTCGGCTGCAACTGTTGTTGTGAGAGTCGTCGATGAAGAAGACAATGCCACTTCACCAACCATGGCTGCACTGCATCTCGACACTGCATCAGGCCCATCTGCACCACCGAACTCCAACGTCGACCCTGCTCCTTCATCTACTCCTGATGGGAACGCGTAGATACTCTATGTCTTCAAACCTTTTTGGTCTTTACTGACAAAAGGGGGAGAAGCTTATGAGTTGATAGTCTTCAAGCGGGTCCTTATTGGGTGGTTGCATTATTTTTGCTAAGTCTTTACAACTCTCGTCTTTTGAAACATTTGGTTCTTTGAGTTGTAACACCTAAACTCGATGGTCGTCTGCTACTTTTTGTGCTATCTTGTGATGCGATGATAAATTCCGCAGACATCCATTTTTCATTATGCATGTCATTATCTTTGTTATCTCTTTATATGCATGATGAAT
This sequence comes from Triticum urartu, assembly GCF_056163025.1. Lineage (NCBI taxonomy): Eukaryota > Viridiplantae > Streptophyta > Magnoliopsida > Poales > Poaceae > Triticum > Triticum urartu. The sequence continues at coordinate 125,996,686 of NC_141874.1, read as the reverse complement.
TGTCTTCATAAGTTGAAGAGGATCTCCATAAAGTAAAACCTTCCATGTGTATTTGCATTCAAAAGCAAACTACTTATATGCACATCTTCAGGGGGAGCCTTTGCTACTTATGAAGACAATGCCTTAATTCTTAAACTTTCACATACTTTTATCCCCGTTGAAAACTTCAACCGGTTTGTCATAAATCACCAAAAAGGGGGAGATTGTAAGTGCATCTAGTGCCACCCTTAGTTGGTTTTGGAGTATTGACGACAAACTTGGTTGAGGGACTAATGTGTTTGCGATAATTGCAGGATAACACAGGTAGTAGTCCCATATTGATTCGGTTTACCTACCAGAGATGACCCCTGAAAATGTGTGAAGACATTGAAGACAATGGTGGTCTGTGAAGATATTCATAGTGAAGATTATGACATGAGAAGACATTCACATGAAGACTATGGAGTGCGAAGACACACTACTGCAGGATGCTGCTAACGCGACACTACGATCAGAGACCCTTCGAGAAACTGTGTGCGACGCAATAATTGCAAATGGTGGTGTATGAAAACCGTCAAAAATGTATAAATCATTTGCGATGACGGATGCATCAAACACGGTTCAGATTTTAGTTGCCTGTGTGATGAAGGGAATACGGTTCAGTTCAATTAACTGTTTGCGAGGAGGAACAAAATAAACGGTCAGCCAGATGAAGGCGTATGCGATACACAACATAAGGTTCACTCGGATGAACTGTTTGTGATTAGGCAACACAAAAGAAACGGGCAGCCAGATGAAGGTGTGTGCGATATACAGCATACGGTTCAGTCAGATGAACTGTTTGTGATTAGGCAACACAAAAGAAACGGTCAGCCAGATCAAGGTGTGTGCGATATACGCATGCGGTTCACTCGGCCCTTGTCGTCAGTGTGTGACCTCTATGGCAACCGTTCGCTCCCCAGGCGCCTCTTTGTGTACCGTGGCAACCGTCCACCGACTCTTCACCTTTCCCTCTTGATTTGGAACTGTTGTCGCACGCTAGCTCTTCCTCCCTCCTCCATTTGCCTTCACCCTTTCTTCTGCCATTGTTTGATCATCTTCTCCTTGGAGGGAACAGGCTAGAAACGACCCCGTTATTCTTGCCCCGATCTGAATGATGATGCGGTGGAGGAACTCATTGATCAGTGCGACATCATCACCTCGGCTAGTAAGGCAGGTTCGTTCAAGACCATTCTCGACTCAACTAATAACATCATTACAAGGAACCCAAGGGTCCAGGAGCGGTTTGATCTCCCCTATATTCTTCACCGTGACCCTGCTGACTGGCGCGGGGATGAGGGAAGCCTCGCCTTGTGTAAGTTGATGCCGCTTGATAATGATATGTATGATGTTAAGATGCCATTGCTTGAGGGCAAGGCTTGGGCAGGCACAATTGGAGATTGGGTTGTTTATATTGGGTACAACTGCGAGTGGGAACTTGTGAATGTGTACACTCGTCACCGGGTTCCACTTCCAAAAATCTCAGACGACTGCCGAGAGGTTGAGTACACCAGTATTCTACGTGAGTTCAAATACGATCATGCTGACTATCGTCTACGGAAGATAGCAATTTGTCGAGTTCCCAACCGCTCTTGGGGTTATAGGAATGCTTGTGTTGTCGCTATCTTCTACAAGCTTGTTGCCATCCTTCATAGTTTGACTCGATGGATATTGCTCAAAAATCAGTTTCTATAGACGGATGAGTACTATAATGCAATTCAATACGAGGGTCTTGTGTTTGCTGCCACCACTCATGGCACTATTTTTGCATGGAATCCTTATGCTTTCGGTACATTTGTCTTCACCGTAATTATAATTGTTTCATCCACATGCATGCGGGTTAGCTAGTTTCCCTTTAGTAATTAACCTTCTTGTGTTTCCAAGATCTTGTGAACATTCCATCACCTATACTTGAAAAATTTTATAACCAAGGGGGAGATGACGATGCTGATGATCACAAGCATGAGGACAAGGACGACCCATATACTCAGTGGCGCCTGGCAACTTATTCCTATGGATCACCTCTTCTTGTCTGTATACAGGGCACTGTTGATGTTACTAAGGAAGCACATGTTGTCTCGTATGGTCGCACTCTCCAGACCTATTCCAACATCCGTTGCAGGGTATTCGGGGTGGATACTAGTGTACTGGTGCCAACACCTTCTCCCTGGTTAAGTATTGAAAGTCTTGGAGGAAACTCGCTCTTCCTTGGACAAAACTATCCAATGATGGTGGAAGGCGATACAGCTGCTATTGACACAACGTTACTACCATTTATGAGAAGCAAATGTATTTATACCTCAGACATTACTATGCTTCCCTACCGTCCCAATATGGGTCCTGACATAGGCCGCTTCAGCCTTGATGATCATTCCTGCGTTGGTCTCGAGATTGACAATAACTGGTGATGGTGTCCTGGACTAGGGGTACTCACCACGTCGTCTCCCGGTCAGTTAGATTAGGCCGTGGACCCCCATGGCCGTATACTCATGGGCCAGTTCGGACAGCTGCCGCATACAAGAAAGATTCCACAAGACTTGGTGGTCAAGGCAAGGACTCCTCCCCCACCGGCGTATTTGGCTAGGACTCTTGTTATCCTAGGCCTCTGGTGCATTATATAAACCAGGGTCAGGCTAGTCGATAGATGTGCATACAATCATACCATAGGCTAGCTTCTAGGGTTCAGCCTCTCTGATCTCGTGGTAGATCAACTCTTATAATACTCATATCATCAAGAACAATCAAGCAGGACGTAGGATATTACCTCCATCAAGAGGGCCCGAACCTGAGTAAACATCGTGTCCCC